>NW_006399900.1:2892956-2913369 GCF_000299155.1 Elephantulus edwardii
ATAATTGGGATGGGAGTGTCAGAGACAGTGCGATTGGCACAGGACAGAGCAGAGTTTAGGGCTGTTGTACATAGGGTCGCTATGAGTCGCAAACAATTCGATGGCACATAACAACAACAACCTTTGTGTTGGGAGTGTGATTCTTTACTGTTAGTTAAGCCACCAGAGCTCCCTCTATTACTTATAAAAGGATAAATGCATTCCCATTTTCATTTCTTACAGGAAAACATTCAAAATACAAACAAAACTTGTAATTTGTGTTGAGTTTTATTCTTAGTGAGTCTGGGTATTACCAAGCTTCATGGCATTTCCTTAGTTACAATCTCTACAGAAGTATTTACAAGCACTTTCTTCCACAGAGCTCCTGGGTGAGTTTGAACTACCATCTTTTTAGGTTATCAGCTGATTACAAATTGCTTGCACCCTCCAGATACTTTCAGAAAAGAATATAGTCCATAAAAATAAAAACCAAACCTTTGCCATCAAGTTCATTCTGACTCATAGTAACTCAAATTATTAGACAAGAAAATTCTTGAAAGGATATCTGGTCACTTAGTGTGTTATATGCTAGGCTAACTGAAAGATTTGCTGTTCATTCCATAAGAGAAAGACAAGTAGCCTCTGTGCATTAAGATTTGCAGGCTCTGAAACCAGTAGGCTGTCATCATGTGTCAGAAGTCACTACATCATTGGATTTGGTTTGACACTCTTGTAATTTTAAAGTTGTTGTTAGAAGCTGTCAAGCTGACTATGACTTACAGCAACACTATGAGCAACAGATCAAAACCTTGTCTTATCCTGTGCCATCATCACAATCCCCCGTGCTCAAGCCCATTGTTACAGTCACAATGACAGTCCATCTTACCAAGGATCTTTCTTTCTCTGACTCTCTACCTTTCCCAGTATTATATCTTTATCCAGGGACTGGTCCTTCTTGACAGTACCATCAAAGTAATTGATATGAAGTTTCACTGTTCTTGCCTTTGAAGAGTACCCTGGTTGCACTTTCTCTAAGACAGACTTGTTTGTTCTTTTGGCAGTCCATAGAATATTTATTCAACCCTCCTCATCAATTCTATAATCCAAAGTCAATTCTCCAGTCTATTTAAGCCCTGACTTTCACATGCATATGCAGTGGTTGAAAATGCCATGGCTTGATGAAGAGCTTAAGCAATGTTTCAAGATCTCTGTAAGTCATTTGATTTTGATATGAAAACATACAATTTCATGGCAAAACTCACATGTCTTGCAAACACCATCATATTTGTCTATATTCCTAAAGCCCACTGCACTTTCCAAAAGGGAGGAATTACTCAGTTTCAGTGAGGGGTTTTGGAAAGCAGAGAAGCAAGTTGGTCTCACCAGAGTTCATGGAACATGTGAATTCCACCTACAAATAGACCCAAGGATGGAAACCATGCATTAAAATAAAGTTGTGGCACTTTCTGAATCCTTATGTACTGGGAGAAAAGGTTAATGATTCCTTCTATCTTATTCTCTTTCTTGGGATTATTTCTTCAATATTATTTTTTACTTGAAAACTAGAAATTTAAAGAAGACATTTGTACTGATCTTCAAATTGCCATGTGGTATAGCTAATCCTTGCCCATCTAAGTTCAAACATCACTTGCTATCCATCTGACAGCTGAACAATGAATGGATGACAAAAGGATTGATACCTTTGAACTGTGGTGTTGGAGAAGAGTGCTGAAGATCTCATTTACTTCCAAAAGGACAAACAGTTATGTCTTGGAGAAGGTGCAGTTAGAGTACTCCTTGGAGGCAAAGATCATGAAGATTCGTCTCACACACTTTGGACATTCTGCTGAGAGAGGCTGTTCCCTGGAGAAAGACATCATGCTTGGGAAGACGGGAGGCAGCGAAAGAGAAGACCTTCAACCAGGTGAGTTGACATGGGACTGTGGCAGTAGGCTTGAGTTTGCCAGAGATTGTGAGGATGGCATACGATAGAGTTTAATACTCAACTCAAATGCACCTATCAACAACAACAACTCCACTTAATCATCCAAGTGTTTTGCTTGATGAGAGAAAATGGCACGTGCCAGAACCCACCACCCTCAAGTCCAGCTGTTCACTGCGATAAATGACTATAAGTGCATCTTATATAGCATTCCTTCCCTCCCTAACTCATTTCTTCACTCACTGTGGCCTCAAGACAGGTATAGTTGGGAAAGGTGCAGCCAGCATGCTTTATGGAGGCAAAGATGACAAAGCTTCATCGCTCATACTTTGGGCACATTGCTAGATGAGGTTATTCCTTGGAATGGGCCATCATGCTTGGAAAGATAGAAAATCAGTGAAGAGAAGAAGACCCTCAATGAGATGGATCGACAGAGTAACTGCAGCAATGGGCTCCTTTGTGTCAGAGATAATGAGGATGGCACAGGATAAGGCAGAGTTCAAGTCTGTTTTTCACAGGATTGCTGAGTCTTACTCTGTTAGACAGCACCTAACAACAATTCAATTAATTGGACATATGCCCCAGAGATCTTTTGAGCAAGATCCCTTGCCCCAGTATTTGACATATTTGTGGTTAGTAGCTGTTTAGTTGCTGTATTCCTATATATGATGAGCAAGTTTGCCCGTTTCTGTGCTATTATTATGATCACTGGTACATTTGAGGCCATTTTTGTGGCCACTGTGTCAGTGTTTCTCACTGCAGGTTTTACTCATTTTTATTTTTTTTTTTAGCCCTCTCTAAGGAGTCCCTGGTAGCACAGGGTGACAGAGTCAGAGCTGGGATTCTTTTTTTTTTTAATTGTTATTAAATTTTATTAGTTTTAATGAACATTTACAGGGATTTTGGGTTTTCATTCCTTCATTGCCGCACCATTCTCTCTACCCTCCTCCCCAGTTTGTTCTTCTTCCCCCGCCATCCGAATGTCTGTTTTAATTGTCCAATTGCCACAGTGCTTGTCAAAGTCAGTTCTGATTAGTCTCCATTGTCAGTGTGGTGTGTCCTTTGCCATTCCCTATCACTCCTCCCTGAGAGAGACTTCACCCTGATTCATAAGGAAAAGGGGATGGCATCTTCTCTTAGCTACTTCCTGCTGAAAAGGGACGCTGTGGGTTTCAGGGTGAAGATCTTCTCTCACTACTCTAAAGGGCCCCTTTGGCAGTAGTAAACACATAGACTATTATGGAGACTGATTTTGGAATTTAGATACACTGTTATTAATTGTGCTTAGCCGTAGATGTTCATATCCTTGAAGATGTATCATGGGGGTGTTGCAACCTAGAAGACACAAATTTAACTAACAAGTTATAAGTACATGAGTCAAAAATTATAGAAAAGTAAAAGAAAAGATTCTTTCATTGTTTTACAAACCCTCCCCCAGGTCCCCTCCACCATGTAGCCATCACTCTAGACTCCTATGATGACAGAAATACCTAGTCACATATCTCTTTTAAACAATTTTCTCCCTCCTCTGTTTCAGTGCAGTATACATTATTGAACCCATCTTACTCAGTCTCTCCCCAACCCCGAGGTTAGTCCCATTCTACAACAGTGGCATCATGTAATATTTGTCCTTTTGTGACTGGGATATTTCGCTCAGCATAATGTTCTCCAGAGTCAACCATTTTGAATACTATTGCATGAGTTCCTTGTTTTTCAATGCAGCATAGTATTCCATTGTGCGAATATACCACAGCTTCTCTAGCCATTCGATTGTTGATGGGCACTTAGGTTGTTTCCAACTCCATGCTATTGTGAACAAAGCTGCAATAAACATGGGTGTGCATATATCTGCTTGGATGTCAGCTATGGTCTCTTCAGGGTATATATTCCCAGTAGTGGAATTGCTGCGTCAAATGGTATCTCTATTTGCAACTTTTTGAGAAAGCGCCATACTGCTTTGACCAGAGCTGGGATTCTGACCCAGTGGTTGGCTGTTCAAACACACCCAGAGACACCTTGCATGAAAGGCTGCTGATCTGTTTCCCAAAGGTCACACCCCAAGAAGATACTCTGGAGCATTTCTACTCAGAAACGCTGGGGGTTCCCGTGAGTCAGAATCAACTCAACAGCAATGGCTTGCTTTTTTGTTGACTTTTAAAATGGCTTTCTATTTACCAAATATGTTGTCCTTGTCCAGAAATTTGTTTTTCTCCCCCGCCTCCACCTTGAGTTTAGAAGAGATCTTGTTACCAGGCTTATCATTGGCTTTTTGTTTGTTTCTTTTCATGGGCTTACTTACAAAGTTTACATACATTGTGTTTCACATTTGTGGTCATACAAGCAGTAGGAACATTATGAAGCATAATGTTTCATAAAATCAATCACCATCAGACCTTGTCCATCATTACCCTGTCTTTTCACCCAGATCTTTTCCCTCAGCCCTGTGATTTTTCTTGATCATGCTGTAGTGTTGTTGTGTACCATCGAGTCAGAACCAATCCACAGATGACATTCTGGCAGGTTTTCAGAGGCAGTTAATTTCATGGAAGGAAATTGTTCGTCCTTTTCCCATGCAACAGCTGGTGGATTCGAACAGTGTATCTTCAAGATTGCACTGCAGAGCAAAAAATGCTTACTATGGAATGACCAAATGAAGACACAACTGAACTCTGGAGGATGTTCTCCTGAGAAGTCCTCTATAAGTAGTGATTCAACCACGTTGAGAGTTTTGGGGGCTAATAAATTACACTAGATTCCCCTGGAAGAAGATACATAATGTACTCATTGGCCACAATTTAATTTAATCTAGTGGCTTGCTTTATGATGCCATTATGAAAACATGGGGAACTCTGGTAGTGGAGTCTGCGTGCTGTTAACATAAAGGCTTGAAGTGTCCGGTGGTTCAAATCCAGTAACTCCATGGGAGAAAGACAAACAGTCTCCTCTCATTACCATCATAATCTCATTAACCTCATATAAATTTGCCATAAGTAGTAATTGATTACACAATAGTGAGTTTCAGCATATGGGGTTAGTTTGTTGATTTGGGGGTTTTTAACATAAAAAAAATAAAAGACCATTTGGTTTGTCTGGTAAGAATGACGAATCTAACACAGATTAATTGACCAGAGAATTTACAAGCTATTGGAAAGCTAATGACTCAGTAACTAAGATGACTGACTGGGATCAAAATGACCCTTTAGCTCAACTTCTGCTAAGCAAACAATCATTACAACAATCAAAAGACTGAAGGTGCCGCACTGGGCTAGAAGTCACCTCTAATTGCTGGCCTCTGAGGTCCATAACTGCCATCAAATGGCTCACACTATGATATAAGAGATGCAGTTACGATCCCGAGCTGAAACCCCTTCAAGAAGAGGAAAGTTCACCCTCTGCTCACTGCCATTATTTTCAGATTTTCCTGTACGGAGACTGAGATTTTGTCCAGATCAGGTCAAAACTTTCTTACTTTGCCTTGGCATTTTTCTCCCTGAATTGACTCTGCCCTGTAGAAATATATACTTAGTTATATAAAGAATAAACATTTTCTTATATTTAGAAAATAGACAAAATATGTAGTTTTGAGCTCATTTCAGAGAACCTGGCTCAAAATTCTATAGCTAATGATTTATCAAAATATTTCAAGCTTGTTTTCAATCCCTTTCTATTTCTGCATTGGATACTGGCTCAGATTTTTAGTGAAGAGTCATTGGTCATCCTTGAAGCAGTATCTTTAATTCCTTTAGGAAGATACAAGGGAAATGAAAGAGGGAATATGTCCTTAAAAAGTTGCCAAGACAATGCTTACTATCTTGAAACCACAAGCAAATCATTGATTGTACTTTAGTTTCAGCAATTCTATCTCTTCTGAGAGTAGCCTTCACTGTAGGTTACCTCTTTCCACCCATTTATCTGGACCTCACACTCTGCAGCGCAATGGCTATTGGCCCAAAAGTTCACTGTTTAAGTACATCCAGAGGCACCTTGGAAGAAAGACCATGAAAACTCTTTGGGACAGTTCTTCAATGAGACATATGAGGTCACCCGGAGTCAGAATCAACTCCAAAGCAATGGGTTGGCTTTTTGTTTGTGGGTTTGTTTTCTACTTTACCAAACATGAGGTCCTAGTCTACACTGACTCAGTAATTGTTACTCTGCTTTAATAATTGTTAAACCAATTCCGTAACTACACCTCTATAACTAGAGCCTGTGAGTGATATATTCCTAAATTAAAATTTCAAAGTGAAATTTCACTTTTCAAAATTATTCCAAATAAAGTAGCAACTTCCTCTTTGTACACATATAATGCCAGTTGATTTCTCAAAATCCAAGCAGTAAATCATTTACTCAGCATGGTGACTACTTCATTGACTGTATCTGCTTTCCTCATCTCCAAAATCAAGCTAACACTAATTTCTCAGATGTAACGTACAGATATGAATAAAGAGTAATTGACAATTGTCAATGCCAAACATTATTTGCACCATAATTTGTGTTAAGTAAATGGATCTTCCTTTGACTCTGCCCATTATTGAACATTTACCAAAAGGAGAATCATCTGTCCCTTTAAATTTAAATTTTCCTGGAGCAGAGGACCTACTGCTAGTGTCCCTTCTATTGCAATTAGCACTAAATATGTTCTTGGAATTTGGTCAATTCCATGACTAAATAACAAACCCCAACATCATGAGAACCATTGCTATAAACCACTAAATCACCTTCTAGTAAAAATGTTTCTTTCTCTCTCTGGGATAACCGGATGCCAATTTCCAAAGAAGGAAATGGTGGGAACACAGGGCCTGGACCTGGGAAAAACAGTGCCTTTAGAACTTCTTTTTCTGCTATTTTATCCCAATAAGCCCACTTAACTTACTTCATCCCACTTTGCCCTGGGAAAGGGAGGGGGGGGCAGAACACACAAACAGAGTCACCAAAGAAGGAAAATGACATTTGACATTTGACATTTGAGTTAAATGTCCATCTAATTCGGATTATGTTACTAAAGGCAGCTCCACCCCCACTCCCCATGGAGAGGGAGGGGTTAAAAGCCAGCTCCATTAGCCATAATGATAATTACATGCATTTTCAAAGAGGCTTTTATCCCCAAGGCTTGAAGTACTCTATAAACATTCATTAATTTAAGCCCTGGGTAGTCCAGTATCATTATGTCTTTTGTAAAGAAGAATAAATAGAAGTGCACTGGAGTTAAGTGGTTTTGCCGGGATTGTTCAGCCAGCCAGCAACATTGCTGTGAGCAAAATCCAATTGACTCACAGTCTCCAATGCCAACTCAAAGCACTGGGCGCAGAGAATGACAGAAGGAGAAGAGATTACACCTCAGTGGGAGAAAGTGAGGACACAACTACATCTGAACAAACTAGCCTCATTGTTTTAAGGCAGAACTTCTCAAACCATGATCTATGTAGAGATCATCAAGGCAATATTGTCAGAATGCAAACCTTGATTCTACAGATCTGAGATGGGATCCCATAGTCTTCATGTCAAACATCCTTCCAGGAGTTGCTAATAGAGAGCACCCAAGGAACACACAGTGTGTTATCTCCCTGAGCGACTACTTCACTGTTAATATCTTTCTTTGACTAACTTTGTACTAGGATTTTTTTAGGAGTATGTCAGGGATGCATCCTGTCTCCATATCTTTTTGATCTATCTGCAGAACAGATCATGTGGGAAGCTAGGATTTATGAAGAAAAATGTGGCATCAGGATTGGAGGAAGATTCATCAACAACCTACGTTATGCAGATGACCCAACATTGTTTGCCAAAACTGAGCAAGACCTGAAGTGCTTGCTGCAGAAGGTAAACAACGAAAGTCTTCAATATGGAATGAAGCTCAACATCAAGAAGACAAAGATTCTCACCACTGGGCCAATTGGCAGCTCTATGATAGATGGAGAAGGGATTGAGGTTGTTAACAATTACAACTTGCTCCACTCCACAATCAACACTCTTGACACCAGTAGTCAGGAAATCAAAATATTTGCATTGGGAAAATCTGCTGTCAGGGAACTTTCCAGAGTACTGAGAAGCAACGATGTCAGTCTACAGACTAAGGTGTGCCTGATCCAGGCCATGGTCTTCGCAATTACATGCTATGTATTAGAAAGCTGGACAATGATCAAGGATGACAGAAGAAGAATCAATGCCTTTGAGCTGTAGTGCTGGAGAAAAGTCTTGGACATACTATGGACCGCCAAGAAGGGAAAAAATAGGTCTCTCTTGGAGAGGGTAAAGCCATGTTTCTCCTTGGAGGCTAGAATTTTGAAGCTCCATCTCATGTAATTTGGGGATGTGGCCAGAAGGGACTGATCCTTGGAAAAGGACATCATGCTTAGAAAGGTGGAGGAACAGTGCAGGAGAGGAAGAGATGAATTGACACAATGACTGGGGCAATGGGAGTAGATGTGTCAGAATCAGTGAGACAAGCTCAGTACAGGCAGGGCAGGCTTCAGAGCTGCTGTGCATAGTAGGGTCTCTATGAGTTGCAGACTACTCAATGGCACATGACAACAAGGAACTCTGGAGGCTTAGTAAATTATATATTGTGCTGCTAAGCTAAAGATTAGCAATTTGAATCTATCAGTGGCTCCAGTGGAGAAAAATGGGCAATCTTCTCTTGTAAAGATGTTTAGCCTCAGAAACTCAATAGAGGACTGTTATGAGTCAAAGATGCAATCCATATTGAAAGCTGGGGTCTTTCATCTTCTGCAGTAAGTGCTCAATCCTCCTCACATTCAACAAGCAACATTGTGTCATCTGCATAACACAAGTTATTGATGAATCTTCCTCCAATCCTGATGCCACGTTCATCTTCACAGAGTCTAGCTTCTCGAATGATTTGAACAGCACACAGAATGAATAGGTATGGAGAAAGGATGCAACCCTGATGCATGCCTTTCTTAATGTTGAAAGATGTAGTATTCCCTTGCTCTGTTTGTACCTCTTGGTCTAGGTGCAGGCTACGCTCAAAAGAGTTTTCAATATAGTATTGGAGAACGTAAAGAGCTTACTGCAGAAATTCAAAACTCCAACCTTCAACATGGATTGTATTTTAACACCAAGAAAATAAAAATTCTCATCAATGTACTGATAGGCAGCCTCATCACAGATGGAGAAAAGAATGAAGCTGTCAACTCCCTCTTAGCTGGATCCACAATTAACAACACCCTTGGTACTGGCAGCTAGGAGAATGAGTGATACATTGCATTGGAAAAATCTGCAGTCAGGGGCGACTCCAAATTACCAAGGAACAACGATGTCAGTTTGAAGACTAACGTGCATCTGATTCAGGACATGTTCTTTTCAATTACTTGCCATGCATCTGGTAGCTGAACAATGAATAAAGGATTATTCAAGGAAAAACTGATGTCTTTGAGCTATGATATTGGAGAAAAGTATTTAATGTCCTACGAAATGCCACAAGAACAAACAGATAGGTCGTAGAGAAAGTAGAGTCGAAATGCTCCTTGGAAACAAAGATAGCAAAGGTGTGTCTCATACAGCTTGGGTGTGTTGTTAGAAGAGATTATTCCCTGGAGAGGGACATCATGCTTGGGAAGACGGAGGGTCAGAAAAAGAGAGGAAGACCCTCAATCAGATGGATTGACACAGTGACTGCAGCATTGGGTTCACCTACGTCAGAAATGATGAGGATGACTCAAGATAGGACAGGGCTCAGATTATTCACAAGGTTGCTATGAGTCATACTCAACATGACAACACCTAACAACAACATGAGTTAGAATCATCTCCAAGGCAGGAGGCTTAGTTACCTGGTGCTACTATAAATAAAATGGATTGGCACAGCGACCATTATTACAATGGTTCAAATATAGCAGAAATTGTGAAGATGGCACAGGATAGGGTAAGGTTCAGATCTGTTGTTCATAGAGATGCTATGAGTTAGCTTGCTGGCACTTAACAACAATAACATCACAACAAAAAGCCACAACAGAGTGGCTTTAAAGACCATAGGAACCTACCCTCTAACAGTTCTGGAGGCTAAAGTTTCAAGCCAAGGCTTCATCCGTGACAATCACCTTTAAATCTCTTTTCTACTTTCTTTCATCTTCCAGCAATCCTAGATTTTCCATCATGTCCCTTGATGTCTAACTTTCCCTTGTGCTTTATCTAAATCAAAATGGCTAGGTTTAAGATCTATTCTCTATGCCTACTGCCATAACAAAAGAAAACTTCCTATTTCCAGGTGCAAGGACCAGGATTTCAAAAACTATTTGAGCTGGGGATGAGGCAGTGTAAATTAGCCCATAGAAGTTACCTAATTTTCATTTATAGTGTTTCCAGTACTTTTAAATTATTTTGGAATATTCCTAGAGTAAATTGCACCAGCCACAAATGTTGTGAATTTTAAGCAAATGCATGCACCTGTGAAGTCACCATTTTATCAAGATGAGGATGATTTGTATTACCTCAGAAAGTTCACAGGCCACATTTTGGGGGAACCAGGCATAGACTAGTCCTGTACAAGATCAAAGTCATTTAACTCTGATTTCATTAACAACTAATGTGAGAGTTATAGTGCTTGTTCTCACCTTTTAAGAAGATTAAATCATCACAAACCCCACTCATTCCAGTGTGACCTTTTTTTGGAACCTGCTGCAACAGTGTCAGAAGGACCCATGGACCCTCTTCCCAAAGAATGCAGAGTAAATTCTATTTAATGATACTTGTTACTCAGTCATTGTTGTCTTAGGGACTCTCAGCCTGTCCAAAAAAAAAAAAAACCAAAGCACTAGATGGAGAAGAATATGCACTATTTGAATAAAGAAAAGAGTATATTGAAATTGATAGGAAATAAACCATAGGATAGTATCTAAACAATCCTAAACCACACAGACAAAAAAGCAAGACATTTAATCACTCATTGAAATCTTTCTCTTTTTTCCTGCATGAGGATAAACATCTGAACATTTGGAAACATTTGGGTAATTAAGTCATTTTTCCCCTATTTTTAATCACAACCAAATGAATGTAAAGAATGTATTGAGGGCAGTGTTATCTATAAAGCAAACGGGTCCAGGTTAAACGAGCAACTCTGGTGACCTCTGGGGAGGTCAGTCACAGGGGGGGCGCACTGCTAACCCAAAGATTCAAGCCTCCGGCTGTGAATCCACCAGCTGCTTTTCAGAGAAAAATGGTCATCCTCCTCCCTTGTGCTTTACAGCCTCAGAATCCAAAGAGGCTCGGCTCCGAGACATTCTGACTAAGGCAATGGCCTTGAATTAGTTGGGGGGGGGGGGCGGAGGTGTTTTGGATTTAGGTGATGTTATTGCTGCGTACTGTCAAGTTGGGACCAACCCATAGCTAACAATCCAGCAGGTTTTCAGAGGCAGTTAGTGGCATGGGAGGAGATTATCCATCTTTCACCCATGGAACAGCTAGTGGATTTGAACCATGCGCCTTTGGGATGGCAGCGCAGCTTCTTACCACCAGGCCGCCAGGGCCTACAGGCATACAGTTGTATGAGGCTGAGAGTCAGCTCCGGGAAAGTTTTCTGGTCAAGTTGTCATTCAATAAGGCAAGGTATGGGCCTTTAGGGAGACCTGGAAAGGGGGGATGGGAGATTCAGTAAAGCAGGTCCCACTGTGTGGACCAGGGAGAAGGCTGCCTTTGAGGTGGGACCTCACAGTGACCAGAGGTAACTGGCATCAGGTATTCCAGGCAAAAAGGAAATGGAAAAATAAAGTATAAGAGAGAGAGAGAGAGAGAGAGAGATCCATAGGGGAGGAAAGGCGTGAAAATGTTGAGACACAAAGGCTTGCTATAACCTCACAAAATAGCAAGTGTGCGTGTTCATTTGAATGTGGCATTTATAACAAAATGTAGCTCTGTTCCAGGCCTGCAAGGGAACTCTGTGGGTAGAGGTAGTTACTGCAGCTAACCTAAAGGTCTCTATGGTGGTTCAAATCCACCAGCCAATACTCAGAAGGAAACAATCTCTTCAACTGAAATGTACAGTCTTGGAAACTCAATGGAGGGACAGCCATGAGTCAGTCGTGAAGTGGGAGCAATGGAAAAAGGAAAAGGCCTATACAAATCCTGACGTGTGCCCGTGCTGTCTGCGCTCATTCAGTCAGTCAGAGTTACTGACCGCCCATTGTGCTCAACATGGGCCTGGGCGCTGAGCAATTTTTGAAGGCCCACTGTGGACACAGCCACACTGCCCTTAGAGCTTAGAGTCTAGCTAGGGATCCAGACGAAAGACAGGCACATAAGCAAATGCTGCTGTTGATGCAATCTGATCCCAAGTCAGGGCGACCCGGGAAACTCAACATTGCCTGGTCCTTTGCCATTCCGTGATCAGCTACGCACAGTAATACTGTTATTGGTATCCACAGGGTTCTAATCTCTTGCCTATAGTTTGTAAGTAAACCACAAGGTCTGTCTTCTAGTCCTTCTTAGTTTGAAAGCTCTTTTTTAAAAATTATTATTATTATACTGGGTTATTTACAAAATTCGAATACGTTGTTTCCCAGAACAGATTCTTCCAATTTCCCTCACCCCTCATCAGATTGAACCACCCCATCCCCCTGCACATTTTAAAACCTGTTCGGTGTCATAGCAACTTTCAAGTCGCTGCTGAAAGGCATAAAAATGC
Organism: Elephantulus edwardii; assembly: GCF_000299155.1. NCBI lineage: Eukaryota > Metazoa > Chordata > Mammalia > Macroscelidea > Macroscelididae > Elephantulus > Elephantulus edwardii. Next base: position 2,905,517 of record NW_006399900.1, read on the forward strand.
TACGTGTCACACCCACTGGGACACTTTGATCTCCTTTGTGGGAGAAGAGAATTAAACTACTGTAGAAACAACAAAGCATCCTGACAAATGACGATAAATTCTGTAAATAAAAGATATGTAAACGTGTGGTGAAGACAGGAGGGGGAGGGTTTAAGGAGATCATTTAATCTATGAGGGACAAAAAAAAATTTTCAGGAACAGGAGAACGTGGAGATGATCCAGATAGGGAAACTGCTTGTGAAAGGACAGTGTGGTCCAAAACCCATCAGCAAGGCAAGCCTGGGTTGTAGGGAGAAGGAGTGATCATATAGGTCTTTTGTATCTCTGGAATTATTCCAAAGTATTTCACTTTTTGGGTGGCTGTAGAAAACATTATTGTTTCCCTTCTTTCTTTTCAAAGTTATCTTTGTTATTGTAGATGTATCTGACACTTTTTTTATTATTAATTTTATTGAAAGTTTACAGACTTTGAATTTCCATTATTGCACTTTTCTTCCTGCCCAACCTCCCCGCACCCAGTTCGCTCTTCTCTTTGAAAAGTAAAAGAAAAATTCTTTTATTGTTATACTATCCCTGCCCCCAAGTTCACTCCACTATGCAGCCTTCATTCTGGACTCCTGTCATGACGATAATACCTAATCACACACCCCTTCAAAACAGTTCTCTCCCTCATCTGTTTCAATTACATTATTTATCCCATCTTCCTCAGTCTCCCTCCAACTCCGATGTCAGTCCCGTTTTACAACAGTGGCACTATGCAGTATGTGTCCTTTTGTGACTGAGATATTTCACTCAGCATAATGTCCTCCAGGGTCATTGATTTTGAATAATATTGCATGAGTTCCTTGTTTTTCAACAGTGCATTAGTATTCCATTGTGTGAATATACCAGAGCTTCTCTATCAATTCATTTGTTAATAGGCACTTAGGTTGCTTCCAACTCTTTGCTATTGTGAACAAAGCTGTGATAAACATGAGTGTGCATATGTGGATCTGGTCCCCTGCCACTTGGCTAAATTTTTCAATTAATCTCAGTAATTTTCTTTCTGCATATTTGCAATTTTCTTTATATACGCTCACATAATCTGCAAAACAGAGATTGCTTAACTTCTCCTTTACCTTTTATTTCCCTTTCTTACTTTATTATTCCCCTGATCAAGACTGCCAACGTGACATTACATGTGGTAGTAACTGTATCAATCCATTTACTGAGGGTCTTCCTCTCTTGCTCACTCTCTGTCTTGCCTACTGTGATTTCTCCTTCCAAGGACTGGCTCTTCCTGAAAATATATCCCAAGTAAGTGAGACAAAGGTTCACCATCCTTGCCTCTCAGGGGCACCCTGGTGACACTCCCATCAGGTAAACGCTTGTTATTTTGGCAGTCCATAGGATATTCAGTATTCTTTGCCACAATTTAAAGGCACTGATTCTTTAATCTTCTTTATTCCTTGTCCAAATTTCAAAAGTATAGGAAGCAATTAAAAAGTTTATGATGTGGATCAGACACACCTTAAACTTTAAACTGGCATCCTTGTACGTACTTTAGCCCTTTAGAAATGTCTTTGACAATAGATTTCTCCAATCTAATGCAACTTTTTATTTTTTCACTTCTGTTATAATGGATGCTGATTGTGAATCCATGTAAAACAAAGTTATTTGGCAATTTCAATCTTTTCAACATCTATCATGATATTGCCTATTGGTCCATTGGCAAGGACTTTTGTTTTCTGGATTTAAGATATAACACATATCGGATGCTATAGTCATTGATCTTTTGCTTCAAGTGCTTTGAGCTACTTTCATTTTTTTATAGTGACATTGTGTCATTTACATAATGCAGAATCTTAGAGAGTCTGCCTCCAATCCTGATGCCACATTCTTCTTCACTGAGTTCAGCTTCTCAAATTATTTGATCAGCTGATTGAATGGGTATAGAGAAAGAATACAACTCTGATGTACACCTTTCCTGATTTAAACTGTGCAGTGTTCCTTGTTTTATTCAGACAACTGCTTGTTAGTCTATAGATAGGTTTTCCATGAGCACAGGTAAGTATTCTGAGATTCCCATTCTTCTCAGGGTTATTGGTAATTTGCTATGATCCACACAGTCAGGTGACTTTGCAAAATCAATAAAACACAAGAAAACATCTTTCTGTTATTCTAAGATTTCAGTAATGATATCGGCAATAACATCCCTGGTCCTCTGTATCCAACTTCGTGGAGCTTTCCTGTTGATATGCAATTCTAGTCCTTTTAAAATAATCTTTAGAATGATTTTATTTGCATGCAATAATAATGATATTATAATGTCCACATTCTATCGGACCTCTTTTTGGGGCGGAATGGAAACAAATATGGATCTCTTCCAATCAGTTACCCAAGCATCTGTCTTCATATTTGTTGACAGAGACTGGTAAATAAGTATGTCCATGGGTATATCTATTCCCTGAAATACCTCAAGTGGTATCCCACCAATTCCTGCGGCTTTATCTTTTGCCAATGCCTTCAGAGCAGCTTGGAATTGGTTCTTGTTATATCCTAATTCTTGAAATGTTTCCGTGTCAATTAATTCTTTTTGATACAGTGATTCTGTGTATTTTCCCCCCATCTTCTTTTGATGCTTCCTGCATCATTCAAGACTTTTCCCTAGCATCCTTCAGTGTTGGAACTCGAGCCTTATTTTTTTTTTCTTTCTGCAGCTCTTTGAACTTGAGAAATGTCAAGCACATTCTTCCTTACTAGTTTTTTAACTCCTGCTACTTAGGAGAGGCTCATTCTTGGAAAAGGACATCATGCTTGGACAAGAGTGAGGGATGGCGAAGACCTTCTTTCCAAGCAAGGAGATTGACACAAAACCTGAAGCAATGGGCTCAAGTGTTTCAGAGATGGTGAGGATGGGACAGGATGGGGCAAGATTCAGATCTGCTGTTCACAGGGGCGCTATGAGTCATGCTGGACTTGACTGAACCTAACAACAACTTACACAGTTGGTTACCACACTTTGCTTTGTCTTCTCAAACTGCCCTTTGAAGTCTTCTGTTCTGTTTTCTTAAGTCTTCTTTCCCCTTGTTTTGGTTTCTTTCTATTCCAGTGCAACTTTCAGAGTCTCTTCTGACATCTACCTTTGTCTTTTTGTTTCCTTCATGGGTGATGTCCTTTTTTATTGTTCCACACCTTATCTGGTTTTTTGGTCAGACAAATTTCTTCCAATACTTTATTCATTTCTAAAAATTTAGTCTTGATGGTCTGGATTTCAAGTTGCTAGGGGGTATTTTTTATTTTGTTTTTATTTTTATTTTATAATGATTTACTTACAAAGTTCGTATACATTGTTTATCTCGCCAGATCTTTGGTATTGGTTGGTTTTTCATTTCTTTTGTTGACTTGTCCTCATATTGTTTTATGAATTCTTCTTGATTTTTGTGTGCACGTGGTTTTCTTGTACTTTCCATTGGTTCATTGAATGTGCTGATATATAATAATTTTAAATGCTTCATCAGGAAGTATTAATACCTTGAATTCTTTTTCTGACTCCTTATTTAGCCATTTGATAAGTTGTTTGAGCCTTCATACCCTGGTGTGTGTGTGTGTGGGGGGGCTGTCTAGAGAGAGATAAACTTAAGTTGCCTACTATCTCTGACTCATTGAAGTGTTGCTGTATTTGTTTTATTTGGTTTTTATTCAACTGAGTAATTTGAATGGGTTACTCAGCCCACTAGTTTGGCAATTCTTCATCTTTTCCCTACTGTCATCAGATAGATGTGAGGAAGGAGGATGGAGATCTGTGTGCAGTTTTCTGTTTGATGTTTGTGAAGAGCAATTGATGACAGATTGGGCCGGTATTGAGTTCAGTCTTCAGATGGTGACCTGACCAGATGGTGCAGTGGGTGAAGCTCCAAGATGTGTGAGTGTGGCTGGGGGGTGTGAACACTGATGCAGTTTCTCATTGGGTGGGCAAAACGAATTCTAATTTTTTTTTTAAGAAAAGAGGGGAGGACAGCAAAAGAAAACTTAAACCAAAATTGAGGTGAAGTGCCAACAGCAGAAGGAAAAAAGAAAAGTAAAGGGGAAAATAAAGAAGAAAAGGCAAATGATGAGAAAGAAAATAAAATAAAAGACAAGAAAGAAGAAGGAGTGAAGGGGGGATGAAAAGGTGATATTAGGAAGTAAAAAAATAAAAAAGGGAAGCCTGATAGGAAGCGGGACATCCCTCTTTGAAGTGAATGGAAGCAAGAAGTGTACTCTGGGACAGAGTTCCTGAGAGTCTAGAAGAAGGATGGGGCGGAGTCTCTAATCCGGTCAGAATCTTTTTACTCTCCTGAGAGGTGGCCTGATGTAGAGTTCCCAGACAAGGAGAGAGAGCCTCTGCTGGCCAAGAGAGTAGCTGTGAGATGCAGTGCTTGGAAATGGAGCTTCCCTGCTGGGCTACAGGGTATCCCCCTGGTCAGAGTACCCAGCCCGGGACAGAGCTTCTGTAAGTCTAAGGGAATTGCTGCAGGCTAGGCCCTCTCTTAGCGCCAACACACTGCTGGCACTTCAGTGGCCCAGGACATGCATCTCCTGATGCCGAGCTGCTCATTTTCAGATCCACAGCCTCACACACTGGACCACAGGTGGAGCGGGAGTGCCTGGTAGGGCAGGACTTTCAGCTGGCTGGTGGGTAGGCATGGTCACCAGGGCCACTGCTGTGACGGCTGGAAGATGCGGAGGAAGGGGGAGATGGAAGCTGCCTTGTCATGGGGCAGCCACTGGTGTGAACTCCCCTGCAGTTCTGGTCCTGCACTGACCAGCAAGCTGCTTGTAAAGGTTCAACATAACTGCACGGCATCACATGCATTCACAATTCATGGCTACATATGTTCCTTATCAATGTTTTTCTTCAGTTCTTCTCTCAGTAGGTGGTTGAACTACGTCTTTATCATTTCCTTTGAAGCTCAAGGTTCCAGGACTTTCCTGAGTATCTGTTATCTCTGTTTCCTGGTGTATTTGCAGTAGAGGGCTCAGGCCACCATCTGCCTAGTCCCCAATATTACAGGAAACCTTCAGCAATTATCTATTTCTCCTCTTCATGTCACAACTTGTAGAGACTTACCTTTAATAATAGTTTTTATGCTTATAAAAGACACAAGCTTTGCTAAATGGAAAACAAAGAAGGTAATTTGTAATGTCAAACCATCTTTTAAACTTCAGATCAAGGATAGGGAGGAGGAGGGCGTAGAGTGAGAAATACAAAATCTACAAGGATAACCCACCTCTGAAAACAATTTCTTGCCCAACTCTTTCAGTTCACTTTGACACTGCACTAAACGTGCCTCTCAGAGGAGAGCAGTGCTTGTCCAAGTGCTTGTCATATTGGTTCACACCTGAACCACCTTCACAAATCATGTCACATAAAACCTAAAGTCGTATGATTTCTCAGAATCGATTTCTTCATAAACATACTGGCTCAAGTAATACCTCTAAAATATCGAAATGTTTAAGGACAGACTTAAGCTTGCTTTTGAGTACTGATTGGTTTTGGATTTCACCGTTTTATATCAGTTTTGAGATCTAATTGTGAGGAACAATCTAACTGCTTTTGCAACAAAACCCCTCGAGTTTGAAGTAACAAAAGAGGCTCTTCAGAGGGTTGGCTTGTTCTGGCTGCTCCTGCACTTTTATTCACTTCTTTCACATCCCGAGCTCATGGTTTCCCTCTACCATTCTCTGCATCCCTTGCTGGCGTTTTCAAGAGCCCATTTTTGTCTACCTTTGTAATAGAATTCTTCCCCGGGGCATGGAAATTTTTCTGGGACCTACTTTAATAATTTTAACAGGGTGTTGTTGCATAAAAAGATATTTAATTGGTGTGGAGCAAAGTATGTGGGAAATACCTTTTTTAATCATATTCCCAGTTGTATTAAATCCACTTTTGATTTGGAATAAAATACCTGAAAGTATAGATATCACGGGGCCCAAGTTAACAATTTAGAAAGCAGAAAGGACACCTTTGCTCTCCAGATTCAGTTCTACTAGCTGTGTTTGACTGAAAAGAGGGCAATGAGAAAATAGAATGCACAGAACAGGACCCCATCATGTGTAAAATGTGGGAAGCTCAAGTCCACCCAGAGGCACTTTGGAATGAAGGACTTGTGATAGAATGAAGGCCGTGAGAAAATCAGTCATTGAAAACCTCACGGCACCCAGTTTTCCTCCGCCACAAATGAAGTCGCCATGAATCAGAATCAACAACAATTGGATTTTGGTTGGATATGCCTTGGCTTTTCCACCACAAAGACGCTTTTTGTGATTAATTAATCTTTTGCCAGAAACTCTCTTGCTTGGTCATTCTTCCTCAAATTCAGGTCTCTGACCAAATATAATCTCATCCTTTCTGCCTTATCATCTGCTAGAGGAATGAGAATATAAGAATAAGAGGAAAGAAGGCAAAATATGATCAGGTTACCAGCAGACAACTGAAGCTCCATCCTACGGACTTGTATAATATGCCTCAACTATAACACATGAGGAAGAGAATCAGGTTCTTGATCTAGAAACTCTTTTTTTCCCCTCTTTGTCTAATGATCTGTCCTAGGACAGCAATCTCTGGTGGTTTGTCTGGAGATTGGCACATTCTTGTGGCCAGAAAATAGACTTGGGCAATATCTCCAGTGTATAATGTAGGATGCCCGTGATCCCTCAGCAGGTATCCAGCAGCTACAGGACACTAGTAACGTCTTTAAAAAAACATTTTGTATTACTGAGGGGGGCTGACCCTGTAACTTCTTGTGGACTAAGCATCTGAGTAGCATTTCTGGAAGAAAAGTCAGTTTAGAATTTTAGAATCTTGGACTTAAGCCCCACCACCTGTTCTAGCTCATTCCACGTACAGGAAGCAATGTTTTCTTCTCCAGGGCTCACTTTCTTTAACTCTAAAATGGGAATTGGAGCCAAGACAGCATTTCTAAAGAGTAATATTTACATCACGGCTGATAGTAATTTCAGATAATAAATGGAGGTATTTATCTTAATTTAAAGACTAGGCATTTTTATTTGTCGAGGTAACTCTAAATGAGAGTAAGTTTCGCCATTCTTAACCTCTAAGGAGCACACTTGTGCAATTCCTCCAAGATAGATGCTGTTGTTCTTTCAGCAATCCATGGGCTATTCAGTCCTCTTTTCCAAACCTACAATTCAAAGGTATCAATTGTTCTTCAGCCTTCCTTATTCATTTGTCCAACTATCTGGTGCCTGGGGAGCAACTGAAATATACTATGGCTTGCACCAGGTACACCTCAGTCTTTAAACTGATATCTTTGCTCTTTAGCATTTTGGATAGGTCCTTAACAAAAGCTTTTCTCATTGCAACTTATCTTTTTATTTCTTGACTGTTGTCACCACGGGTGTTGACTGTGGATTGAAGGAAAATAAATTGGCAACTTAAATCTTTTCTTCATCTACAACAATGTTATCTATTAGCCCCGTGATGAGGATTTTCGTTTTCTTGATGTTTCACATGACCTTTGGTTAGTAAAGCAACTACCTGTGTGAACTAACACACAGACTGGTACATAGGAGTAATAATACACACACGCACGGTGGGGGGCAGGGGAAGCAGAAAAAGAGAGAGAGAGAGAGAGATATCAGTTACACCCATATTGAAGCCTTTGATCTTTGGTAGCAAGTATCTCAAATCTTCTTCATTTGATTCTCACCACTGGACCAATTGGCAGCATCAGGATGGATGGTGAAGAGATTGAGATTGTTAACAACTTTAGTCTGCTTGGCTCCACGGTCAACACTCTTGGCACCAGTAGCCAAGAAATAAAAAAATGTATTGCAATGGGAAAGTCTGCTGTTAGGGACCTCTCCAG
>NW_006399900.1:2913619-2946848 GCF_000299155.1 Elephantulus edwardii
AAGGAGAGACAGGTCCTTGGAGAGGGACATCATGCTTGGGAGGGTGGAGGGGCGGCGCAGAAGGGGAAGACCCCCTATGAGGTGGATTGATTCAGTGACTGGGGTAATCGGGATGGGTGTATTGGAGTCAGTGAGATTGGTACAGGAGAGAGCAGGGTTTAGGGCTGTTGTACATAGGGTCGTTATGAGTCGCAAGCGACTCGATGGCACATAACAACAACAACAACAAGGTTGGTTGTTTCATCTGCATAATGTTGAATCTTCCTCCAGTCTTTATGTTGTAGTCTTCTTCATAGAGTCAAGCTTCTCAAGTTATTTGCTCAGAATACAAACTGAATAGGTATGAAAAAAGGCTATAATGCTGATGCATATCTTTTCTAATTGTAAACCATGTTCCCTTGTTCTGTTCAGCACATAAGTAAAATTAAGTGTTCTGGGATTCTCATAATTCTCAATGCTATCTCAGTGTGATCCACACAGGCAAATGTTTTTGTATTGTTAATAAAACACATATAACCATCTCTCTGTTATTATCTGCTTTTAGTCAAGATCCATCTGACATCAGCAATGTTACCCTTCATTCCACAACCTCTTGTGAATCCAGTTCAGATTTCTAGCAATTCCTTGGCTGTGTGTTGTTCCTATCCTTTTGATCAGACATCAGCAAGATCTTACTTTAATTGTATATTAATAATATTGTTTGGTAAATTCCACACTCTGTTGGATCACTTTTTTAAAAAATGAAAACAAATATAGATCTCTTCCATTCAGTGGGCCAAGTCTTACAAATTTCCTGATATGGACTACTGAGCTTTTCTTATTCCATCAATTCCTTATTAATGGCTTCCTCTAATATTTTTTCCCAATGTCTTCAGTGAAGCTTCAACTCCTTTCTTCATTGCTATTGACTCTTGATCATGTATGTTGCCTCTTGAAATGTTTCAGTGTCCATAAGTTCTTTCTGGTGCAGTGACTGTTTATTTATTCCATCTATTTTTTTTCTATTTCCTGCATCATTCAATATTTTGTACATTAAATCCCTCAGTATTGCAACTTGAGACTTGGATTTGATCTTCAGTTTCTTTCAGCTTAAGGAATTACAAGCAAGAATCTCCCTTTTGGTTTTCTTATTCTAAATCTTTGCACATTTCATCATATAACTTTTCATTGTCTTCTCAAGCTCCTCTTTGAAATTGTCTGCTTATATCTTTTGCTTCAGCATTTCTCCCTTTGTTTTGGCCTCTCTATGTTCTAGTGCAATCTTCAATTTCTTCACCCAATTTGGTCTTTTCTTGTTTGTTTTACTTTGTAATGATCTTTTGCTTTTTTCTTAAACAATATCCTTCTTGTCATCCTACACCTCATCTGTTCTTTGGTTACATGTGTTCAATGCATCAAATCTATTCTGGAGATAGTTTTTAAGTTCAGGTGAGATAAATACAAGGTCATATTTTAGTTCTCATGAACAACATGGAAAATCCTATGGAGTGAGTCTACCTGTAACATATATGGTATTCATGAGCTAAAATCAAACTGACAGCAACAAATTTTGCTTTTTAATTTTATATACACTATTATGTTGTATGGTTATGTGCCATCAAGTTGCTTGTGACTCACAGGGACCCTATGTACAACAGCTCTGAACTATGCTCTATCTTGAGCCAATCTTATTGTCTCTGATACATGTGTTGGATTTATTGAGGTTACAGCATCTAGCAACAACAACAACATATCATTGACAAAAGGACATAATACTTTTAAAGGTGGAGGATCAGCAAAAGAGAGAAAGACCCTTAATGAGATGAACACAATGACTTAACAATGGAATAAATTATATCAGAAATTATGAGGATGAAACCAAATAGGACAATGTCCAGATCCATTGTTCACAGGGTCACTATGAGTTGAAGGTGACTCCATGAAATCTAACAACAATCATATATTGAGGAAACTCTGGTAGCAAAGTCCTTGGAGAGTTTTGCTGCTAACTCAAAAGTAGTTCCTCTCAGGGAGTTCGAATGCACCAACAACTCAGAAGGAGAAAGATGGACAGTCTTCTTCTGTGTGATTCACATCCTCTGCAAACCTAGTAGGAGGTCAATTAGATATCAATTCTATCTCATGCCAAAGAAATGGTTGGAATTGTTGTTAGGTGCCATTGAGCTGAGTACAACTCATAGCAACCCTATGAACAACAGATCTAAACCCTGTCCTGTCCTGTACCAAGCTCACAATCTCTGACACTCAAGCCCATTACTGTAATCACCATAACAACCCACATGATTGGAGGTCTTCCTCTCTTTCACCAACCATCTGCTTTCCCAAGCATGATATCCCTCTCCAAGGAATGACTTCTCCTAGCAACATACTCTAAGTATATGAGATAAAGCTTTATTATCTTTGTCTCCAAGGAGCACTCTGGCTGCATCTTCTCCAACACATATCTGCAAATCTGCTTGCCCTTTCGGTAGTCCATGAGAGCCTCCAGAGGCTTAGGTGTTGACTTAAAGGCCGTACTACTTTGGTGATGCCATTTCATCAAAGACTTTGTGGGAGGAATAGATAATCTTTTACTATACTCTGTGAGCCTAAGAAGCCCATTGAGAATGGAGAGTCACTGATGAGATATATATGTATTTGTGTGTAAAAAAAATACACACACACACACACACACACCAAGTGATATATTTCAACAAACAGATTCTTTCCTAGATGTGCTCACCAAGTTGTGCCAAGAAATCTGGAGGACAACCACCTGACCAACTGACTGAAGAGATCTATATTTGTTCCCATTCCAAAGAAAGGTGATCTGACAGAGTGTGGAAATTATCGAACAATATAATTAATATCACATGCAAGCAAGGTTCTGCTAAAGATTACAAAAAAAAATGACTGGAACAGCACATCAACAGAGAACTGCCAGAAGTACAGACTGGGTTTAGAAGAGGCCGTGGTACTAGGGATATAATAGGTAATGTTAGATGGATCTTAGCTGAAAGCAGGGAATACCAGAGAAATATCTGTTTTTCAATGCATGGCATTTAACTGTGTGGACCACAACAAACTGTGGCTAACTCTGAGAAGAATGGAAATCTAAAAACACTTGATTGTGCTTATGCAAAACCAATAATTGGTCCAGGAGGCAGTTGTCAGAACAGAGCAAGGAAACACTACATGGTTCAAAACTGGAAAGGGTATATGCCAGGGATATATCCTAACTCCATACTTTTCAATCTTTATGCAGAACAGATTATCCAGGAGGTTGGGTTCTGTGAGGAGAAATGTGGCATCAGGGTTGAAGGAAGACTCATCAACAGTCTGTGTTATGCAGATGACACAACATGACTTGCTGAAACTGAGAAGGACCTGAAGCACTTACTGCAAGTCAACTACTGCAGCCTTCAATATGGATTGAAGATGTTGTTGTTGTTGTTATGTGGGGACTGAAGATAAGTATCAAAAAAACAAAAATTCTCACCACTGAATTGGCAGCATCATGATAGATGGTGAAGGGATTGAAATTGTTAACAGCTTTAGTTTGCTTAGCTCTACAATCAACACTCTTGGCACCAGCAGCCAGGATATTAAAAGACATATTGCGATGGGAAAGACTGCTGCCAGAGACCTCTCCAAAGTACTGAAGAGCAACAATGTCTGTCTGGAGACTAAGGTGCTCCTGATACAAGCCATGGTTTTGCAGTCACTTGCTATGCATCAGAGAGCTGGAAAATGACTAGGAATGACAGAAGGAGAATTGATGCCTTTGAGCTGTGGTGTTGGAAAAGAGTATTGAATATACCATGACTACTAGGAGAACAAATAGTTCCAGGCTCCTCCTTGGATACAGGGATTCTGAAGCTTCATCTGACATATTCTGGACATGTTACAAGGAGGAACCAGTTCTTGGAGAGGGATGTCATGCTTGGGAGGGTGGAGGGGCAATGCAAGAGAGGAAGACTCTTGATGAGATGGATTCATTCAGTGACTGGGGTAATGGGAGTAGGTGTGTCAGAGACGGAAAGTTTGACACAAAATAGAGCAGGGTTAGTGTTGTACATAGGGTTGCGATGCACACACACACACACACACACACACATATACATATGTATATGTGTGTGTATCATAGTAACACAGATCTAAACTCTGTCCTATTCTTTACTATTGATAGAGGAAGAAGATTTAAAGTTGTTAACAGTTGCAGCTTGCTCAGCTCCACAGTCAACACTTTTGGCCCCAGCAGTAAGGAAATCAAAAGACAATTTGTATTAGGTAAATCTGCTGTCCAGGATGTTTCCAGAGTACTGAGAAGCAATGATGTCAGTCTAGAGACTAAGGTGTGTGCCTGATCCAGACCATGGTCTTCACAATTACTTGTTATACATCCAAAAACTGGGTAATGACTAAAGATGACAGAGGAGAATTGATGCTTTTGAATTGTGGTGCTAGAGAAGAGTCTTAAATATACCATGGACTGCCGAGAAAACAAATAGTTCTGTCTAGGAGAGGGTGAAAATAAGTTTCTCCTTGGAAGCTGGGATTTTGAAGCTCCATCTTACATACTTTGGGCACATGGCCAGGATGGACAGATCCTTGGAGAAGGACATCATGCTCAGAACAGTGGGTGAACAGTGTAGGAGGGGAAGACCCCAGGTGAGTTGAATTGATACAATAACTAGGGCACGGGCGCTGGTGTGTTGGAGTCAGTGAGACTGGCTCAGGACACAGCATGCTTCAGAGCTATTGTACTTAGGGTGGCTATGAGTCACAGATAACTTGATGTAACAACAAGAAATATATACACGTGTAAATGTTGTTGTTGTTGTTGTTACGTGCTGCCGAGTCACTTGCGACTCATAGCAACCCTACGTACAATAGCTCTGAACTCTGCTCTATCCTGAGTCAATCTCACTGCCTCTGATAGATCTACCCAAATTACCCCAGCTACTGTGTCAGTCCATCTCATTTGGGTTCTTCCTCTCCCACGCTGTCTCTCTAACTTTTCAAGTATGATTTCCTTCTCCAAGGATCAGTCCTTCCTTTCAGCGTGCCCAAAGTATGTGAGACAGAGCTTCAAAATCCTTGCCTTCATGCACACCCAGGTTTATTCCTGCTTTGTTCACAATAGCAAAGAGTTGGAAACAACCCAAGTGATCATCAACAAATGGATAGAAAAGCTATGGTATATTCATTTAATGGAATACTACGCTGCATTGAAAAACAAGGAACTCGTGCAATATTATTCAAAATGGGTGACCCTGGAGGACATTATGCTGAGTGAAATATCTCAGTCACAAAAGGACAAATACTGCAAAGTGCCACTGTTGTAAAATGGGACTGATAACAGGTTTGGGAGGACCTAAGAAAAGAGGGGATAAATAATGTATACTGTGTTGAAACAGATGAGGGAGAGAACTGTTTAAAAGGAATATATGATTAGGTATTATTTTCATGACAAGATTCCAGAAAAAGAAATGTATAGTAAAGTGGACTATGGACTTGGGATGGGGGGATTGTAGAACAATGAAAGATTTTTTTTCTTTCCAAAGAGAAAATTGAACTAGGGGAGGGGTAGGCATGGAGGAAAATGTGCAACAATGAATGAATGGAGAAAAAATTAAACGGGAAGAATATACTGTAAAAAAAAAGATGTTATATAAAAAAAAATCAAGAAGAAAAATCCTTGCCTCCAAGGAGCAGCCTGGTTTCACCCTCTCTAGGACAGATCTACTTGTCCTCTTAGCAGTTCATGATATGTTAAATACTCTTTTCCTGCACTATAGCTCAAAGGCATCAATTCTTCTATCATCCTTGTTCATTGTCCATCTCTGTGATGCATGACAAGTAATTACAAAGGGCATGGCTTGGATCAAGCACATCTTAGTCTCCTAAGTTGACATTGTTGCTCCTCAGTACTCTGCAGAGGTCCTTGACAGCAGATATTCTCAATGCAAACTGTCTTTTGATTTCCTAGCTGCTGGTACCAAGAGTGTTGATTGTGGAGGCAAGCAAGCTAAGGCTATTAACAATCTCAATCTCAATCTCTTCTCCATTTACCATGCTCCTTTGAGGCAAAGATGAAACTTCATCACATATTTTCGGTATGTTGCTGGAAGAGGTTATTCCTTGGAGAGGGGTGTGCTTGGGAAGGGAAGGCATGCTTGGGAAGGTTAGCCAAAGAGAGGAAGATCCTTGATCAGGTGGGCTGACACAATGACTGTGCCAATGGGTGTCAGAGATTGTGAAGATGACATGGAATAGGACAGATTCTTCATAGATCACTATGACTCATAATTGACTCAACAGCATCTAACAACAACACAGATAGATGATAGCTAGGTAGCTAGAGATATAGATAGGTAGATAGATGATAGGTAGATAGATAGATAGATAGATAGATAGATAGATAGATAGATGATAGATAGATAGATATGAGATGATTGATAGAGAGAGATAGATGATAGATGATAGATAGATAGATAGATAGATAGATAGATAATCTGGTGGGCTAGTGAAGGAGTTCCACTACTGACCCAAAAGCATGTGGTCTGAATTCACCAGAAACTCCACTGGAGAAAAATGCACAATCCCTTTACATGCTATTGCAGCCTCTGAAAACATGGTAAAGGGTTATGTGCCAGTCCGTTTTGACTTGACAACACAAAACCACAAAATAAATTATATATACACACACACACAATATAATATATATATACACACACACACACACACACACACACACACACACACACACACATAGTGGGCATCCACTTCCTAAACAACAAGCCTCTGGAAACTCAGTGAACTTTGATAAATGATGACAGTTAAAGAAAGGCTTCAGGCCTTTTGTTCGTAGGGTCGCTATGAGTTGTACTCGACTTGACAGCAATCAACAACAATACCACCACCACACACTACTGCTAAGGACAAGATTTAAACTACTTAAAAAATCTATACTTCTCTTCCAATGGCATTATTCTGAGCTTTCATCTCAGGCCAGTGTTTCTACTCCTTAATTTCATACTGGTGGAACAACACAGAATGTATTATCTTCTATGTTTTATTTTCCTTTTATTCGTGTGTCTGTTAGATTACTCCTCACTGTTGCATGTGGTCGTCATTACGTCTTTCCATTGATGATTAGTATTCCATTGTATGGACATATAGAAATGTATTTAACCATTTTAAAATTAATACACATCTGAATTGCTTCCAGCTGTGGGCTATTAAACTGCTATGAATATTCTGAAACATGTATTTTTATTACTACAAGCACTGACTTTGTTGGGTATATATATCTTTAATAGTATTTTAATTAAAAAAAGTTTATAACATAAGTGTCCAAAAATAGAGGTTAGGCTAAATAAATTATGATATATTCAAACAAAAGAGTATGCTGCAGTCATTAAGGTTTTCTTCAGAGAATTTTTAATAATCTTATTCATTATGGTTTCAATTATGACCCCAAACTATGTTAAAAATGTCTTATATATGTATGAAAGTTACATATATATATATAGTGTTTATACAGATATGTGTGTCTGCTTGTGTTGTGTATATTTGTGTGTCTTTTAGTAAACAGATACCAGATAACAGGTTAATGAACAATTTTAATTTTTTCCCCTCTAATTTCAACCGCAAAAAATATTGGGGTTTTTTCGGGGGAGGAGTGAGCAGGGAGAGAAATGCAACAATGAATAAATGAATGGAAATCCAAAGTCTCTGTAATCATTCATTAAAATTAGTAATAAAAAAACCCCAAAATAAAACAAAAAAATATGGTTTTTCTAACAGAAAAGCCTCAAAGTCATTGCCATTGAGTTGGAACTGACTTCTCGCTGACCCTCCAGTAAGTTTCTAAGACTATAAATTGCCTGGGAAGAGACTGACCAATCTTCCTCCCGTGGAGCTCCCGTTGTACTTGAACCAGAGATGGACTTGGCTTTTGGGTTAGCAGGCACCAAAAAACAAAGATTCAGAGTAACAACTGAAAAGTTCTGTTCATTAGTAAAATCTTAAGTTAAAAACTATACTTTTACATCACTTCCTTTTATTTCCTATACTTATGTAACATTAATATACACTATAAAATCTTACCCCTCTGTATACTAGCTTCTGAGTCAGGACTGCTTTGATTAGGACAAATGAATACATTTCTATTTGACTCAGTAGAAACAGTATTCAGATTCAAGATTCTCTTTAAACATTACCAATATTTTTTCATGTGTATGTTTGCCATTCAAATATCTTCCTCTGTGAAAATTCATTCCATGTCATTTGCCCATTTTGTAATTGAGTTATCAGTCTTTTCCTTGTGGAAGCCCAGGAGTATTCCATAAACTTTTTGTGGTTGGCTATTGTAAATGGTATTGCTTTCTTGATATCCTTCATTGAATTTTCTTTGTCACTGTAGAGGAATCCTAATGATTTTTGGACATTGATCTTATATCCTGCCACTCTACTAAATTGGCCTATTAACTCTAACAGTTTTTTGGTTGAGTCTTTGGGTTTTTCTGTGTACACTATCATATCATCTGCATATAGCGACAGTTTGACAATTTCTTTGCCAATCTGGGTGCCTTTTATTTCCTTCTCTTGTCGTATTGCCCTAGCAAGCACTTCCAATACAATATTGAAAAGAAGTGGTGACAGTGGGCATCCTTGTCTGGTCCCTGTTTAGAAGGAAAATGCTTTTAGTCTTTTTCCATTTAGAATGATGTTGGCTCTTGGTTTTGCATATACACTTTCCACTATATTGAGGAAAATTCCCTTCTATTACAAATCACTGGCAATAAGATGGATGCAAATCAAAACCACAGTGAGGAACCTCTCACTCCAGTAACAGTGGCAAAGTTTAAGAGGGCACCAAGTAATAAATGTTGAAGAGGATGTGATGAGAAAGGGACTTTTTACACATTGTTGGTGGGATTGTAAAATGGTACAACCATTCTGGAAGGCTCTTCCTCAAAAAGCTGAACATAGAAATTCCATATGACCCAGCTATTCCACTACTTGGAATATACCCTGAGAAAATGAGAAGGGGCACGAACTAAAATTTGTATACCAATGTTCATAGCAGCATTATTCACTGTCGCAAGAACATGGAAACAGCCCAAATGCCCAAACACAAATGAATGGATTGAGAAAATATGGTACATCACACAATGGAATACTATGCAGCACGCAGGAGCAATGATTTTGTAAATTATTACCTAACTTGGGAGGGACTGGAGAGCATTATGCTGAATGAACTAACTCAGTCCCACAAGGATAAATATTGTATAAAATCATTATTGTAGACTGGGTATAATGATCCAAGAATGATGGGAGAGGGTGGAAGCAGAGGGATGAACGTGTATGTGTGTGTGTGTGTGTGTGTGTGTGTGTGTGTGTGTGTTGGTGGGGATTGTATAAGGGGTTGTACAATTTGATGAGGGGGTGGGTGAGGAAAATTGAAAGAATTTGTTCTTACAAACAATGTATTCAAATTTTGTAAATAAACTTGTAGAAATTTTTTTTAAAAAACAGCTTTGCAATAGAAAAAAATTAAGTTGGATGATGAAAAAGAAAGGAAAAAAATTTACCAGTATCTAGTTTTTGAAGCATGCAGGAAAATCAACCCGTCCAAAACAAAGGTAGGAAAATTAACAAAGGCAAAGACAGCATCCGAAAGTTTAATTAAAAAGAAAAAAGTCAAATATTTAATACATCTCAAAATTACTTAATACTTAATGTATCTAGAAACTGTGAGACAGCCTGGTAGATCTAGGAATTATTTGCCCTAAATGGGGATATTGGTGGCTTGGAAGAATTCAGAATATCCGTGAACTACCGTGAGAACAAACAGGTCTATCTTGGAGAAAGGGAAATCAGTGTGATCCTTGGAAGCAAGGCTGGTGAAATTGCATCTCACAGACTTTGGGTATGTTGTTAGGAGGGGCTAGATCTTGGAGAAGGACTTCATGTTTGGAAAAGTGAAGAGTCAGCGTCAGAGAGGAAGGCCCACAACAAGATGGATTGTCACAATGACTGCAGCAAGAGGCTTGAGTGTGTGGGAGATGGTGAGGGTGGCAAAGAGGGCAAGGTTCAAGTCCACTCTTCACAGGGTCACTATGTGTTACAGTCAACGCATAACATGGCACACAACAACAACAACACATATAAGGGACGTCTGGCTTGGATTCCAGGTCAATTCAGTACAAGTGTAGCTGCCATTCCAGCCATGGTCTAATGAACATAAAGCTGTTATGAACACCAGTGGAGAGCTGCTATTGGTATAATACTAACCAATTTTCAGTGGAGCTTCAATATAAAGAAAGAGGAGGAATAAAGTTACGGACCTATTTCTAAAAATCAGCCAAGGAAAACCCTATGAGCCACAAATAAGGTCCAGTCTGCAAGTGATGAGAAGAATAGTGCAGAATCAGGCAGTGTTTGGATTCATTGCATGTGATGTTAGCATGAGCTGAGTCCTATCAGCAACAACTGATAATAATACCAACATGCTTGAAATAAACCTTTCTAAGACAACACATAAATTTGCCATATTTTGAAACATAACCTAATTTGTTCTATTTTTTCTTGTTTTGTTACTGAAAACTGCCATCAAGTTAAGAACAACTCAATAACTCATAGCAACCCTGTGAACAACAGATCTGAATCCTGTCCTATGCTGTGCCATCCTCACCGTCTCTGATACCCTTGAGCTCATTGCTGTAGTCACCATGTCAATCTAGCCTGTTGGGGCTCTTTCACTGAATAGCCTCTCCATACAAAATATCCATACTATGAGAGACAAAGCATTACTATCCTTGCCTCTAAGAAGCACTCTGGCTGCACCTTTTACATGATATGTCCCAAGAATCTTAGACTGTTCTTAACAAGCAAGGATAGTAAAAATTCATCATTTACTTTGGACGTATTATCAACAGGGATCAATCTCCAGAGAAGGGAACTCATACTCAACAAAGCACAAGGGTAAACAAAAAGTGGGAAATCCTCAATGAGATAGACTGACATGGTGGTTGAAAACATCTCACACGTAGCAATGATTGAGTGGATGGCCCATCTCTGGGTCACCCTTCCTTCTGTTGGGTTGCTATGAATCCGAGGTCAGAGTTGACACAATAGTACCTAACAAGAAGATGAATTCAAGCATTGCTTTATTCTATATGCACTTCATAATCTCAATGAAGTACATATTCTTACATAGTTTATTACAAATGCTCCTCTGAAAATCTCAGTGACTGTGAAGTAAGCTTAGTAAGGAGGTTAAGAAAATGCTAAAACACCAAGTATTTCTTCTTAGGATGTCTCTAGCCCAGGACCTGGCAAACTACTCACAGGCCAAATCTTGCTCACTATCTTTTGCACCGGCTCACAAATTAAGAATTTTCTGTTTTTAAATTATACATTTTAAATGATTATAAAGGTCCATACACAAGTTAATATATTTCTAATATTTTCTTTTTCAGTGGTACATTTTAAATGGTTATAGAAGTACATACAAAGTTAATATATTTCCAATATTCTCTACTTTCAGAAACGATCCATCTGACATCAGCACTGATAACACTAGTCTCATGGTCTCTTCTAAATCCAACTTGAATTTCTGACAATTCCCTGTTAATGTAATCTCTCAGCCTTTTTAAAATTAGGCAATATTTTTATTTGAGTATGATATTAATATTATTTGATCAATCATTTATACACTTTCATATAGTTAAAAAAAAATAGGCATACATATCGATCTCCTCCTGTGGCTTGGCCAGGTAGCTCTCTTTCAAATTTCCTGACATAGATGAATAGCGATTGTTTATTGAAACACTTCAACAACTGTTTTCACAATTCTTAGAACTTTCCTTTTTTAATGACTGTTATTCATTCAGGACACTACAAGTTTTTGTTCACCTATTGGTGAAAGTAAGTGCTACTTTGAAAGAGTTCATTCTATGTGAAAATAACATTGTATTCACCAGATCAGTTTTACTCTCCTCATAAGTACACATTTTCTTCATAAGGAACTCTACATTTCCCGATCTGTCTTATATTTAGGGGAGGGAAGTCATGCAACTGAATTCTGGCCAGGGGAATAACCTAGTGCATAAAAGCCCTCTGAAATTTTTGCTACGTTTTTTCTCATCCTTTGTAGATTGCGTGAAAGGGATCTATAAACTGCATTTTATTGCTTTTATTTGCCCATCAAGTCAGAAAAGATTTATAGCTGACCCTCTTGTAGGTTTTCAGAGACTGAATGAGATTTGCCCTCTTTCTCTCATGGAACAGCTGTTTGATTTGAACTGCATGCCTTTGTGTTGGCAGTCCAACTCCTTACTCCTAGGTCACTGTTGAGTTGTTGTTATTGGTGAATAACATTGAATCAGAACTGACTCAGCAGACCTTCTGATGGATTTTCAGAGACAATTGCACGGAGGAAATTGCCCATCCTACTCCCCTGGAGCAGATGGTAGATTTGAACTGCATGCTTTTAGGATTGCAACACAGCTTCTCACCACTACTCTATAAACTTTATTTACCCTATAAATTTCATTTCATTTCTTTAAACGAAAGGCATGAAGCCCCTTAATAACATTTTTTCATGGCAAGATGGACTGTGGCACTTTGTTAGGCCAATGAGCTTCAGAGGTCGCTTATTTCAGCAGCCAGTTCTACCTTAAC
The DNA here is from genome assembly GCF_000299155.1 of Elephantulus edwardii. Lineage (NCBI taxonomy): Eukaryota > Metazoa > Chordata > Mammalia > Macroscelidea > Macroscelididae > Elephantulus > Elephantulus edwardii. The sequence goes on from NW_006399900.1 coordinate 2,926,295, forward strand.
TGACTAACAGAAGTATAATTTGCATTTTGTCACCTTCATATGTTATTTAAAGTCACATACACACACATAGAAAATTGTGAAAACAGATTGCCCTCCAATTTTTCTAAATAATAAAAATATCTCTTTAAAATATTATTTGATTTTGGTTTTATTTGTGCCAACAAATAAAACCTTTATCCAAAACATTACTTTTTGTTTGCCGCTTATTACAGAGAAGATCCTAGAGTTATTTACTGAACTAGAATTCCAGAACAATTTAGACACCAGGTAAATAAAGGAAAATCCAGACCTTTGTAAAATAACAACCATCCCAAATGTGAGCCCCATAACGTATAAACAGCCCTTTCATGCTTATTCCTTCACATGGATAGTTCTCATCTTTCATCTTCTTGTTTAGAATTTGCCCAGTGAGAATCTTCAGATTTCAGTTCAGACACATCTGGCTCACAAATGAGGCACTATATCCTCAGTCATTGTGAAATCCACAGCCACAAGCACTGGTGGGTGATCTAGTGTTTATTAGCAAAGATGTTAGAACCAGTACATCACAAAGGCGCTTTGAATGAAGACATCTCTGATGTCTGATGTTTAATCTTCCTCTGCTGAGAAACCACTAAAAGGATAGTCACTTTAAGTGCAAATTAACCAGTCTTGGCTTTCTTTCAGCTACAACCTTACCTGGAGTTGTTGAAAAGATGATTTCAAGTACTTGTATGTTTTTGGTTTCTTCTTAAAGGTGTTAGCATTTCTGGACAATTGTTTTTCCTCTTTGTTTGATCATGCTTCTTTTAACTTCCCTAAGACTGTCATAAGAATTCTGGTGGTGCAGTGGTTAAACACCTATGTGGGTTTAATCCACCACCACTCAGCTAGAGAAGAATGTTTTAACCTTGAGAACTTCATGGGGCAGTTTCACTCGGCTCCACATGGTCGTTATGGGTTAGACAGGATAGGATGGTGATAGCCTTGGTTTTCTTTAAGACTGTCCCATCTTTCTCCCAGGGAATGATAAGTGCGTTCAAATCCGTGATCTTTCTGTTGAGAAGTTGAATTCTCAACCACTGTGTTACCAGGGATCTTCAAGGAATTCTTAGTGTTTTTATAGTAAAAATCCAATCAGCTCACACCTGATTGTGATGGGAGGGAGGAGGAACAACAAAACAGTCCAGACTTGACCCTCACCAAAACAAGAGAGCCCACCTTCCAGAATCCAACCGCTTCACACACCACATGAGCCTCCAAACTGGAGATTTAATCAGGGCCCAACCTCCTGGTTGACTCTAAATAAGAGACTCCCAGCCCACAGTTCATTGTTAGCTAAATCTGGCATATCCAATCAGCTCACACCTGATTGCGAATTTAAAAAAAAAAAAAAACAAAAAAACAACACAAACAACAAAACAAAAAACCAAAACCAAAACCAAAGCAAAAAATACCTACTGGAGAGGGTGAAACTGGAATGCTCCTTGGAGTAAAGGATTCTGAAGCTTCGTCTGACATTCTCTGAGCATGTTGCAAGGAGGACTGGTTCTTGGGTAGGGACATCATGTCTGGGAGAGTGGAGGGGCGGTGCAGGAGAGGAAGACACCTCAATGAGATGGATCAGTTCTGTGATTGGAGTGGTGGGAATGAGTGTGTTTGAGACAGTGAGGTTAGCACAGGATAGAACGGCATTTAGGGCTCTTGTACATAAGGTCGCTATGAGTCGCAAGTGACTCGATGGCACATAATAACAACAACCACCACCTAACCAAACAGTTCACACTCAACCCTCAAGAAACCAAGAGAGCCCTTCTTTCAAAATGCAATTGCTTCACACATGAGCCTCCAAACTGGACACTTAGCCAGGGTCCAACTGCCTTTATGCCAGATTTAGCTAGCAATGAACTGTGGGCTAGAAGCCTTTTATTTCGAGTCAACCAGGACCTGGTGGGCGGGCCTTGTATTTAAAAAGTGATGGGGCCCCAACTAAGTCTCCAGTTTAGAGGCTCATGTGTGAAGTGGTTGGATTCTGAAAGATAGGCTCTCTTTTTTTGTGAGGGTTGGGTACTTAAAAGGTGATTGGGCCACTGGTCTGTCAATTTGCTGTAACGTGGGGTTGCTGTGATGCTGAACGCTGTACCACTGATGAGTCAAATGCCGTAATGGTCACCCATGATGGACAGGGTTTGGTGGAGTGCCCAGATTGAGACAAGCTTGAAAGCAGGAATGGTGTCCACTTCCTAAACAACATGCCTCTCGAAACTCTATGAACTTAGAGAAACAATGATAGTCATAGAGCAGGGTTCAGGTCTTTTGTTCACAGGGTCGCTATGAGTTATGCTCGATACAATGGCAGATTGAAAATAATTTTTTTAAAAAAACCAACAAAACCCCCTAAAACATAAAGTATTATTTTTAAATCACCAAAGGCAATTTAAATAAATAACAAAGACATTTCTCCTTTGTCTTATGCCATGTCTGACTTTCTTCCTCCAACAAGATGTTTGAGGCTAAACTTAATAATTGTTAAATTAATAATTGCTTGTTGCTATTGAGTACTATCAAGTCAGAACCAACCGATAGCTGATGCTCCATCAGGTTTTCAGAGGCTGTTAATCACATGAGGAGATTGTCCATTCTTTTCCCATGGAGTAGTTGGTGGATATGAATTGCGTACTTTCAGGATTACAGTGCAGTTTTCTTTACCATTAGGCCACCAGAGCTCCCTAAATTAATAATTATGTTAATTATTAATTTTGTTGTTGTTGTTATGTGCCGTCGAGTCGCTTGCAACTCATAGCCACCCTATGTACAACAGCCCTAAACTCCGCTCTGTCCTGTGCCAATCGCACTGTCTCCGACACTCCCATCCCAATTATCCCAGTCACTGAATCAATCCACCTCATAGAGGGCCTTCCCCTCCTGCGCTGTCCCTCCACCCTCCCAAGCATGATGTCCCTCTCTAAGGACTGGTCTCTCCTCACAACATGTCCAAAGTATGTTAGACGGAGCCACCCAGTTTAACCCTTTCCAGGACAAATCTGTTTGTTTTCCTAGCAGTCCATGGTATTCTCAATACTCTTCTCCAGCACCACAGTTCAAAGGCATCAATTTCCCTTCTATCCTCCTTGGTCATTGTCCAACTCTCTGATGCATAACAGGTGATTGCGAAGACCATGGCCTGTATCAGAGGCACCTTAGTCTCCAGAGAGACACCATTGCTCTTCAGCACTTTGGAGAGGTCCCTAACAGCAGACTTTCCCATGGCAATGTGCCTTTTAATTTCCTGGCTGCTGGTGCCAAGACTGTTGACTATGGAGCCAAGCAAACTAAAGCTGTGTACAATTTCAATTACTTCACCATCCATCCTGATGCTGCCAATTGGTCCAGTGGTGAGAATATTTGTCTTCTTGACATTGAGCCTCAATCCATATTGTAGGCTGAAGTCCTTGACACTCTGCAGCAGGCGCTTCAGGTCCTTTTCAGTTTCAGCAAGCAGGGTTGTGTCATCTGCATAACGCAGATTGTTGATAAATCGTCCACCAATCTTGACCCCACATTTCTCCTCATAGAGCCCAGCCTCCCGGATAATCTGTTCTGCATATAGGTTGAAAAGGTATGGAGTTAGGATGCATCCCTGGCGTACACCCTTCCCAATTTTGAACCATGCAGTGTTCCCTTGCTCTGTTCTGACAACTGCCTCCTGGTCCAAGTATAAGTTTCACATTAGAACGATCAAGTGTTCTGGGATTCCCATTCCTCTCAAAGTCAGCCACAGTTTGTTATGATCTACACAGTCAAATGCCTTTGCATAGTCAATGAAACACAGATAGACATTCCTCTGGTATTCCCTGCTTTCAGCCAAGATCCATCTAACATCAGCTACAATATCTCTAGTACCACGACCCCTTCTGAAACCAGCCTGGACTTCTGGTAGTTCTCTGTTGATGTGCTGTTCCAGTCATTTTTGGATAATCTTCAGTAAAATCTTGCTTGCATGTGAAATCAGTGAGATTGTTCTATAGTTTCCACATTCTGTTGGGTCACCTTTCTTTGGGATAGGAACAAATATGGATCTCTTCCAGTCAGTTGGCCAAGTGGTCGTTCTCTAGATTTCTGTGCTTTTGCATAGTTCAATTTAATCACTGTAAGATTAATACTGAACTGGTGATTACTATTGAACAACCTGCATTACGCAGATGATACAACCTTGCTCACTGAAATTGAGGAGGATTTGAATTGTTTGCTGCAAAAGATCAAGGACTCCAGTTTTCACTGTGGATTACATCTCAACATCAAGAAAAAAAAGATCCTCACTGTCAGGCCAATTGGCAGCAGGATAAGAAATGGAGAAAAGACTGAGGTTGTTAACGATTTCATCTTGCTTGGCTCCACAAATAACACTCTTAGCACTAACAATCAGAGAACCAAAAGACAAGTTGCTTGAGCAAAGTCTGCCATCAGGACCTCGCCAGAGTGCTAAAGAGTAACGGTGTCAGTGTAGAGACTAAGATGTGCCTGATTCAGGCCATGGTCTTCTCAATTCCTTGCTATGCATCTGAGAGCTAGACAATGACTTATGATGACAGTATGTGAAATGATGCCTTTGAGTTGTGATATTGGAGAAAAGTATTGAACATACCTTGGACTGTCAAGAGAATAAACAGATCTGTCCTGGAGAGGATGAAACCAGCTTTTGCCTTGATGGCAAGGATTTTTGAGGAAGAATTAGCTCTTGAAGAAGGACATCATTCTTGGAAAGGTAGAGGATCAGTGCAGGATAGGAAGGCCCTGGATGAGATGGATTGACAGAGAGACTGTGGTGATGGGGTTAGGTGTGTCAGAGATGGTGAGGTTGGCTAAAGTTTCAGAATCATTGTTCTCAGGATTCTATGAGTCATAGTTGACATGATAGCACATAACAACAATAATATTGATTAGAGAAACTCAAGGCTTGAAATTGTTCTACAGTTTTTTAAGCTTGAGAAATGCCAAGCAAGTTCTTTACTTTTTATTCTCTGACTCCACCTGATTGCAAATTTCATTACAATACCCTGCTTTGCCTTCTCATGGTGCCCTTTGAAATCTTCTCTTCAGCTTTTTCATTCTAGCAGTATCTCTTTCCTCTGTTTTGGCTTCTTGACACTGTGATGCAACTTTCACAGTTTCTTCTGACATCCATTTTGGTTTGTTCTTTCTTCCATCTTTGTAATGATCTTTCGCTCTCTTCATGAATGATATCCTTTATTTCATCCCACAGCATCTCTGGTTTCAATCATTGATAATTAATGTCTCATATCTGTTTTTAAAGTTTTTTTTAATTCAGATGGGATAAACTCAAGGCAATATTTTGGTTCTTGTGGATGTGTTTTAATCATCTTCAGTCTCAGTTTGAATTTTCACATGAGTCAACACCTGGCCTGGATCTAACTGCTAATACTGAACATTTCCAAGGATTCTTTCCACAGATGTAATCAGTCTGATTTCTGTGCAATCCATGAGGTGAGCTTCATGCATAAAGTGACCTTTTGTGTTTATTAAAAAGGTATTTTGTGGAAAAGAAAAAAAGTACAACAATGAATGAATGGAAATCTAAAATCTCTGTAAATGTTCATTAAAATTAATAAGATAAACTTTTTTTAAAAAAGAGTAATAACTTAAAAAAGGTATTTGGTATGATTAAATCATTGATTGAACAGAACAAAGGAATACTGTATGATTAAAAATCGGATAGGGTGTGCATCATTGTTGTATCCTTGTACTGTATCTATTCAATCTGTAGGCTACACAAATGATTTTTTTCATTAATTTTTTTTAATTTTAATGAACATTTACAGAGATTTTGGATTTCCATTCTTTCATTGTTGCACTATTTTCTCTACCCCCTCCCCAGTTCGTTCCTCTTCCCCACCCCCTTGAAAGTCTGTTTTAATTGTCCCATTGCCACAGTGCTTGTCAAAACCAGTTCTGATTAATCTCCTTTGTCAGTGTGTCCTTTGCCATTCCCTATCACTCCTCCCTGAGAGAGACTTCACCCTGATTCATAAGGAAAAGGGAATGGCATATTCTCTTAGCTACTTTCTGCTGAAAAGGGACACTGTAGGTTTCAGGATGAAGATCTTCTCTCACTACTCTAAAGGGCCCCTTTGGCAATAGGAAACACGTAGACTATCGTAGAGACTGATTTTGGAATTTAGATGCACTCTTATCAATTTTGCTTAGCCATACATGTTCATATCCTTGAAGATGTATCATGGAACTGTTGCAGCCTAGAAGACACAAACTTAACTAACAAGTTAAAAGTACATGAGTCAAAAATTAAGAGCAACATTATTCCAAGTAGAGGCTCTAACAGTGGCACAAATCAAGTTACAGAGGGAAGGTAGTTCTTAAAATAAAAGGCTTATTGACCAGCACTTTTTAATACTGGTTTATTTACTAAGTTTGAATACATTGTTTTTCACACTATATATTTCCCATTTCCTTCATCACCCCTACGTATCAGATTATGCAACCCTATGATTAATCCCCCCAATCCAGCTCATCCTCATCCCTCTGTTTCAACCTCCCCCCACCCGGGTCCTAATACTCATTCTACAATAATGGTTTTATACAGTATTTGTCCTTACAGGACTGAGTTACTTGACTCAGTATAATGCTTTCTATTCCCTCCCAAGTTAAACAGTAATTTACAAAATGACTACTCCTGTATGATGCATAGTATTCTATTGTGTGAATACTTTCTCAATCCATTTGATTGTGATTGGGCATCTGGGCTGTTTCCATGTTCTTGTGATGGTGAATAATGCTGTTATGAACATTGGTGTACAAATGTCTGTTTGTGCCTCCGTTCTCATTTTTTCAGGGTATATTCCAAGCAGTGGAATAGCTGGGTCATATGAAATTTCTATGTTCAGTTTTTTGAGGAAGCACCAAACTGCCTTCCAGAGTGGTTGTTGTACCATTTTACAATCCCACCAACAACGTATAAGAGTTCCTATCTCGCCACAGTTTCTCCAACATTTATTACATGCTTTCCTGTTAAACTTTGCCACTGCTACTGGAGTGTGATGGTATCTCATTGTGGTTTTGATGTGCATCTCTCTTATTGCCATTGAATTTAAGCATTTCTTCATATGTCTGTTGGCCATTTGAATATCTTTCTCTGTGAAAATTCTTTCCATGTTTTTTGCCCATTTTATAATTGGGTTATCAGTCTTTGCATTGTGGAAGCCCAGGAGTATTCTGTATACTTTTGTTATGAGACTCTTCTCTGAGATGGTGTTTCCAAATGTTTGTTCCCAGAAAGTAGATTTTCTTTTCACCCTGTTGAAAAAAATTCTTGATGTGCACAGGGATTTAATCTTTAGGAGGTTCCATTAATCAATTTTATCCCCTTCAGATTGTACATTTATGGCTGTATTTGGCACTCTTTATACCTTGGACTAGCACTTCTAAACGTTATTCCAGATTGTCTCTTATGAATTTTATGGTTTGAGGCTTTACTCCCAGGTCTCTGGTACACCTTGAGTTGATTTTTTTTTTGGTATGGTATGATATGTGGACTCTCCTTATTTAACATCTCAGAAATGACTCCATATTTCAGTAACTTGAAATAGATTCTTTAATGTGTAGTTGATAATTCACTGTGGCTTTTCTAACTGTTGATTTTGACTTTCATTAGATGGTTGAGCAGAATCTGGCAACAGAGGTAAAATAGCACCATTTGGGAGTGAGCATGCAAAGAAATGTCAGTCTAGAGACTAAGGTGTGCCTGATCCAGGGCATGGTCTTCTCAATTATTTGCTCTGCACCTGAGAGCTGGACAGTGACTGAGGATAACAGAAGAAAAATCACTGCATTTGAGCTTGGGTGCTGGAGAAGAGTACTGAACACACCATGGAAAAAAAACAGGTCTGCTTTAGAGAGGGTGAAACCAAGTTTCTCTTTGGAGGTAAGGATTTTGAAACTGCCTCACATACTTTGGGCATGTGGCCAGGAGAGACCAGTCCTTGGAGAAGCATATCACGCTTTGAAGGGTAGAGAGTCAGTACAGGAAAAGAATGAGCTGGATTGACACAGTGACTGTCCAAAGAGTCAGTTGTATCAGAGATGATGAGTTTGGCTCTGGATAGGGCACGTTTCAGAGCTATTGTTCACAGAGTCACTATCCTTGAGTAGTAGTCAACTTGATGGCACATAACAACAACAACGACTAGGGAGAGTCAGTTTTGTTATCCCATGAGGATTAAACTGAGAAAATTTAGAGACAGGAGAAAAAAATTATTATTAAGAAAGAAAAAAAATGGATAATACATTGCATCCTTTGGGACCAGAGATTTCCTTCTAAGACAGAGACCAGGATCAGACTAATAGCAGCAAAGGTGGAGAACTGGAGAATAACTTGGGATAGAGCTGAACTAGGGCCAGATGCCTTTGCCTAGGCCTGTTGGCAGAGGGATGGAGGATAGACACCATAATTAGCAGAAGTAAATGAGCTTTGTAGCACCCAGAGCTGAGAGGCCGGCCCAAAATAGGGCAGAAATCCAGAGAGCTTGCTAGCATGCCTGAGAAATCGTCCTGGATGAAAAATTACTTCCTGGTTTTTAATCTAAATTGTAACCTGTTACAATCTCCTAGCCAACTCCTTAATAGTGAGCATGGTCTACGAATTCCGTGATCATTACAATGAAGTGACAGACACAGTGGTATAGGAGCATGAGTCCTGGAAGAGGTGGCTGGTGTTTGAACTGATAGAAGTAGGTATGATAACTGATTTCATAGGAATCAGTTTAGTGCTGCTAATGTTGAAAGTTATACTACCAAGCCGAAGGTGGGTGATTTTAATCTGCGGCCCTCAGGCCGGGTTCCAATTTTTTCCTGTCAAACATTCTTCTAGGTGGTACAGCACTGGTCTGTGCCTTGCTGTACAGAGGTAACTCATGGTTGCTGTGATGCTAAACACTGTGACACTGATGTGCCAATCGTGGTAATGGTTACCCATGGTGGCCAGTGTTGGCTACAGCTTCCCGACTAAAACAAGCCTGGAAGCAGGAGTGGCATCCACTTCCGAATTGGCTTGCCTCTGGAAACTCTATGTACGAACAGTGCTCAGGCCTTCTGTTCATAGGGTCACTATGAGTTGTCTACGACTCGACGGCACCTAACAACAACAATGTTGTTTATGGGACTTCTTCTCCCTTGCAGAGTTGAGAGCATATGCCATCACTTTGCACTACCCACCCGCTTTCTATATTCAACATCTGGTCAAATCAGCATCTGGGACCCAATGATGTTATACTCCGAGAACAAAACACTATCTGATGAAGATTAATCCTATCCAGGGTAAAATCAAATCTTTAACTAGTCATGGAGAAACAATCGCACAATCACTAAAGGAGGAAAAATATAAACAATTCACAAGCCCAGACTTTTTCTGTTGTTACAAAATATGTATAGCACATTTTCCAATTTAATATTTTTCATGTGTATAATTTAGTGATTTAAATGACATTAATCACGCTGTATAACAATCATCAGTATCTCTGGTCAAACCAACCTAGACTTTAAACAATATTAATCACATGAACAACCAAACACATTGGTTGAGAAGAAGGGGTGAGATGGGAAGCTGCTCCAGACTGAAATGGTAAAAGGTCATGACAAGGAGTGCTGAATGCAGTCAGTGAGCCCTACTTGAATCCTAAACAGAAAAAAAAAGAAATTAACCAAATAGCTACACATGATATTGTACGGACAGCTGGAGAAACGTTCATTTAAATTGTAAATTAGAGTATTCTATTAGTGTATAATTGTTAAATGGCCTAAGTATGACAGTGAGTCTTTTTCTTACATGACACATGCCGAGATATTTGGGGAGAAGAGCTATAATGAGCGGTTTTTTTACTTCATGAAAAATTATAGCCAAACTCAGTGATAAGCATTTTTCACTCCTCTGTTGTATTTAGACTGGACCTACCTGCGTGCTTTTGTCTATCCCTGATGGAGTCCCTTACATGTTTGTGATCAACAACTGTTCAACTCAGTGGCTCTACCTTTGAGGATGGCTAGTGGGGACCTGGAACAACAAGGATGAGCATTGTCTATTTTGAATACAAATGAGAATTTTGAGGGCTTGCTATTTGCAGAGGAGTTTAATGAGCTAGCTAGCAGGATAAGACATTTTAATACCACAACAGAAATGTGAGCAAAGAGAGGAGCACACAAGGAAGAAGAGCCATCAGGAACCTCTCCGGAAGCGCTACCTCCCCTCCACTCCAGCCTTGGCTCTGGAATGCAGTTTCTTGGCCTCCTTCAAAGGCCACACACTCAGTAGTCTCCTGGGTCCTGTGCACTTTTAGGGTGGAGCAGAGAGGACCCACCATCTTCCCACGTTTGTATGTGTTTGAGCATCAGGAAACAGAACAAGACCAGCAGCTGCTTCAAGGGGTGGAGAGCCTCAGAGTGCCTATTTTCTCACTTCTAAGCACCGTGACCCCTGCGTAGTTCAAAGGACAGATTGCAATGTAGTAACACTTTGGGCTTTTGTTTGTTTGTGTTACTCAGGGAAGCAGCAATGCACAGAGATGGAGCTTAGAGTAGACTCTAAAGGCTCCTCACGGCTACAATTTGTAAGTTTCCCAAGAGTTATATTGATTGAACAAGTATTTATGGAGCAACTACTATGTAGATTTTGTAGTAAATAAGACAGAAAAGCCCCCTGCTTTCAAGGACAAAATATAGAAGCCTTTGTCAATTAGACAACGAGGCCTGGTATATAGTACTTTCATGTCCTACCTTCAGTATGGATTGCATCTCAATATCAAGAAAACAAAGATTCTTAGCACTGGACCAATAGGCAGTGTCATGACGGATGGAGAGGAGATTGAAACTGTCAACAGTGTCATATTGCCTGCATTCACTGTTAACACCCTTGGTACCAGCAGTCAGGAAATAAGGAGATGCATTACACTGGGAAAATCTGCAGTGAGCGATCTCTCCAAATTATTGAGGAGTAATAATATCAGTTTGAGGACTATGGTGCCTCTGATTCAGGCCATGGTCTTTCTAATTACTTGCTATGCATCTGAGAGCTGGACAATGAATAAGTAAGAATTGATGTCTTTGAGCTGTGGTGTTGGAGAAGAGCACTGAACATCCCATGGATGGCCAAGAGAATGAACAGATGTCTTGGAAGCAGGAATGATGAAGCTTCGTCTCACATATTTTGAGCATGTTGCGAGTTGGGGCTATTCCTTGGAGAAGGAAATGATGCTGGGAAAGGTGGAGGGAGGGTCAGTGAAGGAGAGGAAGACTCTCCAATATGTGGATTGACACAGTGACTGCTGTAATGGGTTTTTGTGTATCGGGAAGATGGTGCAGGATAGAACAGGATTCAGATGTTCTGTTCACAGGATCGCTACGAGTTGTACTTGACTCAACGACACCTACCAACAACAATAACAGGTTTGTGAGGGATGATTGCATTTACAAGTCTCAATTTACCAGTTACCATTCAATTTCAAATCCTGGCTGACCCTACATGTGTCAGAGTAGAACTTTGCTCCATAGTATTTTCAACAACTGCTTCTTCAGGACAAAATGGCCAGGTCTTTTGTTCCCAAGGTACCTTTGGGCAAACAGGAATCTTCAACTTTTTGGTCAGTAGTGAGCATGTAGGGAGCTCTGGTGGTCTGGTGGCTAAGAAGCTGTGCAGTTAATTCAAAGGCAGCTTGCTTCGCACCCACCAGAAGATTCATCAGAGAAAGCTGGGCAATCTCTTCCCATATGATTTACAGCCTAGGAGAACCTGCAGGAGAGTCAGCTGCGAGATGTTTAGTGTTGAATGAGCACATTGTTTCCACCATCGGGGACACTAGACCCAATCTACAGACAAGGACACTGAGAGGCAAGAGGTAAAATAACTTGCCTGAAAGGTGGCATGGCCAGTAAGTGGTATCCTCCAGACTCCAGTTTGCTCTGATTGTTTCTTATATGGCACTTGGGAAGAGATGGTGAAGTGTGCCTAATTCTTCAAACAGAAGTTTGCAACCAAGTCCTTTAGTCCAGGTGGCTGGCTATGAACACAAATTGTTTTTTGTTTTTTTTCTTTTTCTTTTCTTTTCTTGAGTCACTTCTGACTCAGTGGCAAACATCACACAAGTTCTACTAAAACACAACTGTGTTCATTTGTTTACCTATTGTACACAGCTGCTTTCTTGCAAAAAGGAGCGTTAAGTCCATTAAACAAACAAAAAGAAAACCAAACCCAAAACATACTTGCTACTGGCCTTTTAAAGGAAAAGTTAGCCAACTCTCTCAAAAGCATTCACAACTCTGAAGTTAGGGTAACGTAAGCTCCAATGACTCTCACATTTTCATGGCTTTAAGCAACAACAAAAAAATAATTTCTCAATCTTGTAACTGCCTGGAAAGGCTGTTCCTCATCAGCAGTAAGGGAAGGACTGTGCCCCATGGATCCAGGATGATCACAGGATTACAGTCACCCTGGGAGTTAGCTCTCTGCTAGACACAAGGGTGGACCTGGCTTAGGCACAGCGGGTTCTAAGGTTTAGAGGTGGGAGTGGCACTTCCACGCATACATTCCTCTAAAGGGACAGGACCCAGTCATGTGACTATACCTACATGCAAGGGGTGTTGGGAAATGTAGTCTAGTGTTCTTTATGCAAAGAGAAAACAGATGTTGGTGACCATATAATATCCTCCACCACAATCACTAAACATTCTTACATCTAGAAAAAGCTTTGACTTTTCCAGTCTATTTAAAGCTCACGTAAAGTATGTGTGGGCTTTGTTTTGGTTTTCATGAGTCCTTACTGGTTTTCTCCTTTTTAAAGTTTGTTGGGTTATTTGGTTTTTTTGAGTGGGGGTGGTAGGTAGCTCTGGAGACCATGAAAAAGAAGGCCTAGTGGGTGGGAAACTGCACTGCTAATTCAAAAGTGGGGAGTTCAAATCCACCAGCTGTTCAATGGGAGAAAGACACGCAATCTCCTCCCGTGCGAGTCACAGCCTTCGAAGCTTATTAGAGGGTCAGCTGGGTGGGGGCTCCAACTCCCTGAGACAGAGAGTTGTTATTTCTATATTACTATCAGTGAAATTGTTGTTGTTATGTGCCATCGAGTCACTTGCGACTCATAGCGACCCTACAAGGACCCTAAACACCGTTCTATCCTGTGCCAACCTCGCCGTCTCAAACACACTCATTCCCACCTCTTCACTCACAGAATCAATCCATCCCAATATGTCTGAACTCTGCTTCAAAATACTCAGAGAGAAATTGAGTGAAAATATAAACAAGACATGTTTGATGATGAAAACCTGGAACTGGGTGATGTGTTTGTGAAGGACTACTTCTAATGTTTAGAGTTTTACATTTATGTATTTAGAATTTTCCATAATAAAAATGTTCTTATAAAGATCATACAAAAACTTTTTTCTGCCTTTCAAGTCTTTATTAAAGCCATAAAAAATAAAACATTGCATATACAGTCTACATTTGTTTTAATAATAACTTGCTATAGGTGATTTTGGCTTATTCTACAATATTCTCCAAATACTCCAGTCAATAAGTTTGTCTAGAACATAAATAAAAGACAAAGAAAATTCTAGATTAACTTGTTGTTGTTATGTGCCATCGAGTCATTTGCGACTCATAGAGAACCTATGTACAACAGCCCTAAACCCTGCTCTATCCTGTGCCAATCGCATTGCCTCTGACACACCCATGCCGATTACCCCAGTCACTGAATCAATCCACCTCATAGAGGGTCTTCCTCTCCTGCGCTGTTCCTCTACTCTACCCAGCATGATGTCCCTCTCCAAAGACCTGTCTCTCCTTGCAACATGTCCAAAGTATGTCAGACGAAGCCCCATAATCCTTGCCTCCGAGGAGCAGCCTGGTTTAACCCTCTCCAGGATGAATCTGTTTGTTTTCTTGGCAGTCCAGGGTACATTCAATACTCTTCTCCAGCACCACAGCTCAAAGGCATCCATTCTCCTTCTGTCCTCCCTAGTCATTGTCCAGCTCTCTGGTGCATAACAAGTGATTGCGAAGACCATGGCCTGTATCAGGCGGACCTTTGTCTCCAAAGAGACACCGTTGCTCTTGAGTACTTTAGAGAGGTCCCTAACAGCAGACTTTCCCGTCGCAATACGTTTTTTTATTTCCTGGCTGCTGGTGCCAAGAGTGTTGACTGTGGAGCTGAGCAAACTGAAGCTGTGAACAATCTCAATCTCTTCACCATCCATCCTGATGCTACCAATTGGTCCAGTGGTGAGAATCTTTGTCTTCTTGACATTGAGCCTCAGTCCATACTGAAGGCTGCAGTCCTTGATCCTCTGCAGTAAGTGCATGAGGTCCTTCTCAGTTTCAGCGAGCAAGGTTGTGTCATCTGCATAACGCAGATTGTTGATAGATCTTCCACCAATCCTAACGCCATGTGTCTCCTCATAGAGCCCAGCCTCTCAGATAATCTGCTCTGCATACAGAAGAACCAAAAATATTGGCATGCCAGTCACCTATAGTAGTGACACCATAAGGAGAGTTTAAGTAGAGTCTAAATAAAGTCGATGACGTTGCAGTGGTAGAATTCTCACCTGCGTATGGCAGGCCTGGTACAGTTCCTGGACTTTGTGTGCACCCACCACTGGTCTACCAGTTGAAACATCCTGTTCCTGCAATGGTGAAGGTTTCAGTGCAGCTCTCAGATTAAGATGAATAGGAAGAAAGGTCTTGAAATCTACTTCTGGAATTATGCAATAATGAAAAGTCTTATGGGTGACAATGTCATGATCAGTATTTCATGCTTTTTTAAATTTTCTTTTATACTGGTTCATTTACAAAGTTCATTTACATTGTTTTTCACACTGGATCTTTCCCATTTCCTTCACCCCCCCCAAATTGTACAACCCTATGATTAATGCTCTCCCTACTCCTCTCTACCCCTTTGTTCCCCCCTCTCCTCCTCTGGCTCCTCATACCTGTTCTACAATAATGGTCTTATACAATATTTGTCTTTATGGGACTAAGTTCACATAGTATAATACTCTACAGTCCCTCCCAAATTAGGTAGTTATTTAAAAAATCATTGTTCCTGCATGCTAAGTAATATTCCATCATGTGACTATACCATAGTTTCTTAATTCAATTGACTGATTGACATTTGAGCTGTTTCCATGTTCTTGTGATGGTGAATAACACTGCTATGAACAGTGGTGTACAAGTCTCCGTTTGTACCCCAGTTCTCATTCTCTTGGGGCATATTCCAAGTAGTGGGACAGCTTAGTCATATGTGATTTCTAAAGATTAAATCCCTGCATGCATCAAAAACATTTTTCAAAAGAGTTAAAAGAAAACCTACTGACTGGGAAAAAACATTTCAGACAGGGGTCTCAAAAAGTTTACAGACTCCTACAGGTCCTCCATAAGAAAAGAGATTGATAACACAATTACAAAGTGGGCAAAAGACATGGAAAGAATTTTCACAGAGGAAGATATGCAGATGGCCAAAAGACACATGAAGAAATGCTCAATATCACTGGAAATAAGAGAGATGCAAATCAAAACCACAATGAGATGCCCTCTCACTCCAGTAGCAGAGGCAAAGTTTAACAGGACAGCAAGTAATAAATGTTGGAGGGGATGTGGCAAGAAAGGAACTTTTATGTTGATGGGATGTAAAATGGCACAACCACTTAGGAAGGCAGTTTGGCACTTCCTCAAAAGCGTTTCATTCTTTTGTGTTTGGTATACCGTGAGTTCAGGCCACCTTGAGTCAGGGCTGGCAGGATAATAGCTAACAAGAAATAAAAATTACATTTGTTATATCCATAAATAACTACTCTGTGTAAGGCATGCTTAGCTCTAGAAACATAATGATGATTAGGTAAATGTCCCGTCCTGAAGACTGCACTAGTCAGGTTAGGTAAAGCTAGCTGCTATAACAAATGACCCAACATTACAGTGACTTCAAACAACAAAAGTTTTTCACTTATGAAGTTAGAATGCAGGTAATTCTGCTCCAGTGACTCTCTTTGAGAGGTTTCAGGCTCCTTTAACCCGAGTCCTTTGCCTTGTAGAAAGGAGAGAGTCTATGTAGATCATCACCCAGAATACTTCACAGTCAGACTGAAAATAACAGAGCTCCTCACCTATCTGAGGGCAAGAGTTGCTGGGAAATATTCTCTTGTTATGAATCCCAGGAGATGAAAACTGCATACTGAGGAGAGCTGGGAAGGATGCTTGTCAATATTGACTCACAAAGATGCTCTAGATTTTGTGGGGAAACAGACATGCAAACTACTCATTTTAGTAAGATCATGTAAAGTGAAAAATAAACATATATATAAGATACATGAAGGAGGAAGGATCCTTTTAAACTTTTACCAGCTATTGGTGCAGATTTCATAAATATAGGTGGAATGAAATTTGTGTCAGCATTAAATTAATAAACTTTTTTTCATAAACATTTAAAGTCCATTTACCCTAACTCCTCAAAAGTGAGTTGAGCACTGCTGTCAACCTTGCTTGGTAACTCTAGTCATAGGCATGGATGTTTCTATTCATATCAGTTAATCAATTGATTTGTCATCCATTCTAACCCGTGGCAAGCCTAAGTATGTCACCCTAGAACTGTGCTTCGTAGGGTTTCAGGGTTTGATGTTTTTGGGAGTAGATAACAGGCTTTTCTTCCAAGGCACCTCTTTTGACTGTGACTCCTAATGGCCCTATGAACAGGGACTCATAGCGACCTTCTGAACAATAGATCTGGACCTTCCCCTACCCTGTTGCAGTGTTGCAGGTCTGTGACTATGGCTTTCTGTTGCATAAAATGGCTTTCCTAGATTCTTGTTTAGCTAGTTGACTCAGTCCTGTTGTACCCACAAGCATGTTAACCTGATTCAGCTGCCTCCACTCTGCCTGACATGGTCTGTCTATACACATCAACAACGGTGTAAGCTCCAGTCCAGGAGTTATACTGTCTCAGCAGGGTACGGCAGACTAACATGTGAGCAGCAGCTTGAGTTGTTGACTTGCCCCAAGCTAGCTGGAGGATGAGAGGTAGTAGTCGGGCCTGAGAAGCACAGGAATACTAGTCTGCTTTGGGATTGCTGCCTGTTTACTTAGATGTATCGAATTTGGGACTACTGCTCCACAGAACCAGAGCCAGGGCTTTCATACAAGCTTGCTGGAGGACTGAAGGACTGTTGTATATTGTTGCTCACCTACATAGCCTGTTAACATTGTCTGGATGAAGGAATGTATGGTTGTTGACTGTATATTATTGTTTGTTTCTGAGGTGGGCCTGTTGACTTCCCTAATTATTCCCACAATTGTATGGTTCTACCAAATCTGTGTGGTCATTGTAATGAATTTTGTGCTCGGTTACTACCAAAATTGGTGCTTGATTTGGTGCAAGTGGGTGCAGGAGCATGGGGACTGTGTCTGACATCATAGGAATTATTTTGGTACTGTGAATGTTGTTGATGGGGACCTTCCCACTTGGGGAATTAGTAGGGGCTGGATTCCACCTTCCCCATGTTGTTGTCCTTGCTCCAATTACAACTTGTGTCATCTTCATCATCTCTGATATACAGAAGTCCATTGGTACAGTCACTGTGCCAATCCATCTCATTGAGGGTCTTCTCTTTCACTGACCTTCTACTTTTCCATGCATGATGTCCTTTTCCAAGGACCAGCCCTTCCTAACAACATGCTCCAAATAGAGCTCATCTAAATGCTCCAAATGCTCATCATTCTTGTCTCTATGGAGCACCCTGGCTGAACTTACTCCAAGACATATTTGTTTGTTTTTATGTAGTTTGTGGGATATTCAGTACTCTTCTCCAACATCACAACTCAAAGGCATTGATTTTTCGGTCATCCTTAGTCACTGTGCAACTTTCAGATGCATGACAAATATTTGAAAAGACCATGGCTTTGAGGTGGAATCAATCATCAATGCTTTTACTTAACATCATTAGCATGACTGTACCACCAAGGTGCTCCTAGAACATAAACACCACTTGGAGTGGGAATTAAAGCTTGAAGACATTCCAAAAGGATTCATTTATGTATCTGTTTAACATCCTAGTAAGACGTCTGTCCCTAAAATTCAATTTATCACTTTCACGCTGTACCTAGACTTGATCCTCAAATCTCCACTTATAAATTTGTAAGAATTTACACTTTCTCAAAGATTTCTTTCAAGAGTAGTTTCTTTCTAAAGTTGCTTTTTTTTAAAAATTTTATTTTATTATTATTGTGTGTGTGTGTGTGTGTGTGTGTGTGTACCATCAAATCAGATCTGACTGGTACAGGAGGAGATTGCCCCTCCTTCTCCAGGAGAGCATCTGGTGGATTCAAACTGCATACCTCTGGGATTGCAGTGCAGCTTCTTGCCACTAGGCCACCAGAGCTCCCTGAAAGTTGCTTTTTCTTATGACCTAAAAATGTCTGTTTCAAAATGAGAAAGAAGACTGTGTCAAAGAACATGGGGGACCAGGAGGCTGAGGCTCTAACTTGGACCAGCCTGCCTGGGGACTGAATGACTCTGTGATTCCACAGCATGTTCTGTCTGATACAACCGGTGAGTCAGAGGCACCCTTAAACCATCTCTGGGCTACAGACTTCTACTTCCTCATCCTAATTTCTCTGTAAGATCCCAGGGCTGATGTTCCAGCCTTCTCTCTCCTTTTAAGTGATCCTAATTGGAAAATTTACAGGAAGATCTTTGTAGGATATGAGAGCTGCTGGAGGCCTTTCTTTGATCTCCTATCTGAACCACATAAGGCCTATTGTTTCAGTTCCCCCCTCCCCAATGTGCCCCCAGCGCTCCACTTGGCAATTACTGACATTTTAGAACCTGGAGATTGCAATACATGCCAGCAGGACCCAGGACCAAATTCAAAGACCACTGCTGCCAAATCCATTCGACTCCCAGCACCGGGACTGGCAGCATGTAGAGGACAAACACTCCCTCCTCCAAACAAGCTCACCTCCCGTCAAGAGAAAAGATATAGAGCCAGACACCAATTTGTTAAAAGATAACAGGATACTTTAAAATTTTAAAGATGCTCAAGGCCATCTTTAAGGAGGCTGCTGCACCCCCTCCCCTACTCAAACAGCATTCTGTATCTTAATCAAAGCTTTAAAAAAAATCTGTAAAACTCCGCGACGACCCAAGGAACTTCTGGAAAGGCGCAAGTTATTTCCTGTCTTCAGTGGGATAGACATAACTGAAGTGCCTTGGTTTAAGAAGTGAACGGAACAAGGTCGTTATGTCTGACTCTTCCACTGATTTCTAAAACCAGGAGGAGGAAAGAAGAAATGGGGGGCGTGCCGGCCAGAAAGGCGTTTTGGTTTTGTCGTTTCCGTTTCACTCATCAAGGGAGAATCTCCGGGATCCAGAGGCGGCACTGGGAATCAGGGTGTGGGATGGCCCAGGAAATTTGTGATCAGGATTCCCAGAGACGCTCTACTCAGAGCTCTGCTCAAGTGGAGCAAAGGGCTGGGCCGCGCAAGGGTGGTAGGAGGGAGGGAACAGGAGTTGGGCGGTGGAGGGAGCGCGGTATAAAAGGCCTTAGCCCTACCGGCGCCAGCCACAGCGAACCACCCGGGGAAGGCTGGAGCCTGGGCGAGATCAACCGGGAGTGGAGCGTGCGGTTCCACCGGTTCCAGGGCGGCGCGCTGAGCCCACCAGCAGCCTCAGTTTGCTCTTGCATTCCAAGCGGGGACCCCGAACCTGCAGCAAGACCCCGGTTCCCTTTCAGTCGCCAGCCGCCTCCAACAAGGCATGAGCGCCACGCGGGAGCCCGAGGCTGCGGTGTGGTCATGAGGCGGTGGCCCGGGAGCGGCGACTGTGCGACAGCAGCCCCAACATCCCCTCCGGGCGCGGCGCCCCCGGGATGAGCCGCCTGGCTTGCGGCTGCCGGGGCTGAGATTCACCCCAGTGCCCCCCACCTAAGGCCTGCCGACTTGCGCTGCTTCTCGCAACACCACCTGCACGCTCCGCGGGGCAGAGGGTTCGGACTTGCGCCCTTCTAGAGCACCACTGGCGCGCCACCAGCGGTGCCCAAGGATCTGGCCACCCGGCGTCCAGGAGCGAGTGGCAAGACCCCCTCTGAAACGACACCCTGTCATCCTCTCTCCCCCGCCCGCTCCAAGCAGGGGTGCAGACACCTGGCTAGTCTGGCGACCCTTCGGTTCACCATCACAACTCCAGCTCCACTTTGCCAATAAAGCTTTCCAAACTCGCCCAGGCATCCCCACCCACCCACCGCTGAGCGCCTCGGTGCGGACCCGGGTTCTGCCCTCGGCGCCCACGGAGACCTCGGCGCGCACTTGGCATCGCCGGAGAGAAGGACGCGGACTCTGGAGGGGCGCTCCGGCTCCCTCCAAACGGTGACATCCCCCGTGCGCCCAGGGCCCTCCCATCCGGGACCAGCCCGTGCCGGCACTTGCTGAGCGGCAGCCCGGAGTAGCCGGGGAGGCGGAGAGGTGGTTCGTCGGGTGAGTGACTCGGGGCGGCGCGGGCGGGGGCGCCGGGCGCGG
>NW_006399900.1:2947523-2958502 GCF_000299155.1 Elephantulus edwardii
GCAGGTGAGCGCGCGGCCGGAGGGGGGCGTGGGCGGCCTGGGGGACCCGGCTGGGGCTGCGGAGCCGGAGCCGCTGCGTGGAGGAGGCGGGCCTCCGCTGCAGAGCAACTTTCTGGCGGCTCTTTTGCACAGACCCAGCTTAGTAGGAGGTAGAGCCAGGGCAAGAGGCTGGACTTGGCTGTGAGACTGGCGCACGCAGCCCTCCTGGGCTCCATTAGGTCCTAGTCTTCGGGACGAAGCGGAGCGAGTGGAGGAAGACTGCAGTTCTAGATCCATCTGGGGCTTTGAAACTTTCAGGAACGCTTACTTCGCAGCGTCCCCTTGTTGAAGGTCGCTTTGGCAAGAGGATTCTATTGACCTATTTCAGCGCCAAAACTGGGGAAGGGGCGCGATTGGGGAGGAAGGAGTGGGCGTCATATGCACTGTTGTTAGCTCTCATTTCCCAGTAAAGAATTTCGCAGGGCCCATTCATTGCCTTGAGTCTGGTGACACATGTCACCTTGGGGAAAGGGGAGAAGTGAGCTTGGACCTAAAGTTTTCTCCCCAAATCAGTCCCTTTTAAAACTCTTCTGTGGATAAGCCTTCTTCTCCGCTGCCAGGAAGCTTTGCAATCATAGTCTGTATTAATTATCTTAAAAACTGTTCAGGGAAGAAGCATTTCCTTTAAATACTTACTTACTCCTGTCAAAGGCCTTTTTAAAATGCTAAAGAGTAAGGATGTCAGCTGAGATAATAACATGCATCTGATTCAAGACTTTTCATTGCTACTTATGCATCTGAAAGTTGGACAGTGAATAAGAATGGCAGAAGAACAATGCCTTTAAGTGGACTGGCAAAAGAACACACAAATCTGTCTTGCAGGAGGTGGAACCAGGGTGTTTTAAAGTTATGTTTTAAAGTTTCATCTTTAGGAGCATGTTGTCTTTGAGCTTTGTTGTCCGGGAAGAGAGCATTGTCAAGAGTTGAGTCTTTGGAAAAAGACATGATGCTAAGCAAGGTGGTGGTTAGATGGCAACCATTCAAGTACAACTAAGGACGACCCTATGAACAGCAGATCTAAACCCTGTCCTCTCCTGTGCTATCCTCACCATCTCCAACACACGTAAACCTATTGCTGTAGTCTCTGTGTCAATCCATGTTGAGGACGGTCAGAGAAAAAGAGGAATGCGCTTGAGCAGATCAGGAATTGTGACGATGCCACCGGACAGGACAGGGTTCAGATCTGTCATTCAGAGGCTAGCTATGAGTTGTAGTTGACTCAGCTGCACCTAACAACAACAGTAACAACTGTGTTAAGTGCTGTATAGAATTTAACTCGTTTAATAATCGCCTTATAAATTGTATTGCTATTCATATTCATGTTTTACAGATGGGAAACTGAGTCGCAGAAAGGTTAAATAACTTACCCAAGTTTGCACATTCCAAATGCTTAATTCCTCTCGTCAAGCTCCCTTTCTCTGCCAGCATGTTGTAGGGTAAAGCAATGTGGCTCTTGCCCAAAGTCAGAAATGGGAAAGTATATAGTACAGGAAAAGTGTACACTACACAATCTAATCTTTTCAGTTGGAGCCATTGCTGTCCTAACTCTGTGAAGCTTTCTCCTGTGGGTCCATAGAAATAGTGCTGGGATTCCTGTGGAGATACTAGGGATGCTTCCTACCTGTATGTTACATTCCATGTCCAGCCTAACGCTAAAGGACTAATTCTTAATATCTTCAAGATTTCTGGAAGTCGTATTTTATACATGATGATTTCTTTCCTCATGAACTCATGAAAAGCTATAAAAATGATGTTCTGTGGAAAAGTAAATTTGGCAGATTTCTTTATGAAGTGTTTGCTACCATTAGAATAACCTGAGGTTGGCCTTTTCTGCCTCAACAGTGAGGTAATGAGAGGAGCAGCTGGTGGAGGTAACTGCAAAGGAAAAGTGGGCTGAAATCTCTAAGGGGGTTTTGGCTGAAGAACTGTCCCCAAACATCAGAAGCAATGTAAGATTTAGGGAGTGTCGTCCTCGTTGGGGTATTCTGATTCCCAAGGAACTGCTAAGTCATTAATTTCCTCTTATCTTGTAACAGTGTTCCTTTATCCTCTAAATGCACACACTTATCCAAGTAGAATGATGAGCTTAACAGTTTAGTTCATAATTTTACTTTCTTTTATAATTTGTTGTTATAAAATTTTTATATTCTTCCTGACTGAAGTGATTTCTTTGCCTCCCACCCCCTGCCAAGACATTACACTTCAAATGGAGAAACCACATTCTACCAAATGGGGAGGCCTATGAAAGACACTATCCAAGCATTTCAAAGGCCCCAGAAAGTGAATTCTCTAGCAGCAGGTGTATTTGAAGAAGAAATTGTGGATACTGCCTTCCTACCATTGAAAAAAATCTCAACTAAAAAAACACCTCAACTCTGTCTAAATGTGTTACCTCTGTAGACCATCTTGGAGATCCTAAACTACGACTAAAAAAAAAAAAATCCCTTTTCTTTTTTTTTTTGTTTCTTTCTGTGGATTATTTTTTAATTATTATACTAGTTTATTTACAAAATTCAAATACACTGTTTTTCAGACCAGAGTCTTCCAATTTTCCTGACTCCCTCCATCAAATTATATAATCCCATGATTAATCGACCTCCTCTCTTACACATTCCTATCTCTCTGCTTCTACCCTCGACCCTCCTTGAATCCTCATATTCATTCTAAATGATGGTTTTATACAATATTTGCCCTTGTGGGACTGAGTCAGTTCACGTAGCATAATGCTCTCCAGTCCCTCCCACACTAGGCAATAATTTACAAAGTCATTGCTCCTGCATGTTAAGTAGTATTCCACGGGGTTAATGTACCATTATTTCTCAATCAATTCTATTATGGTTGAACATCTGTGCTGTTTCCATGTTCTTACGATGGTGAATAACACTGCTATGAGCATTCACAACAAGAAGGATACTTCTTAGATATTATTTTTTTGTTATATGAATTAAAATGCCTTAGAATATGAAGTTGATTTAGTCAGAAATATGAAGTAGTTGGTGGTTTTACTCAATTTGTGGCATTATTTGCTGCTACTGGGTCAAAATCTGACTTAGCAAGTCTCTCCAACAGGTTTTCAAAGCTGTAAATCTTCATGGATGGGACCTGCCCATTTTTCTTCCATGGAGCCACTGGTGGATTTGAACCACTAACCTTTTGACATAGAGACCCTCTTATTTGTGATTTGGACATACCAAGACATAAACATAGTAGTAATGTCAAGAAGACAAGGAGTCTCATCACTAAGCCAATTGGCAGCATCAGGATGGATGGTGAAGAGATTGAGACTGTTCACAGATTTAGTCTGCTTGTTTCCACAGTCAACACTCTCGGCACCAGTAGGCAGAAAATTAAAAGACGTATTGCCATGGGAAAGTCTGCTGTTAGGGACCTTTCCAAAGTACTGAAGAGCAATGGTGTCTCTCTGGAGACTAAGCTGTGTCTGATACAGGCCATGGTGTTTGCTCTCACTTGTTATGCATCAGAGAGTTGGACAATGTCTAGGGAGGACAGAAGGAGAATGGATGCCTTTGAGCTGTGGTGTTGGAGAAGAGTATTGAGGGTATGGACTACTAAGAAAACAAACAGATTCATCCTGGAAAGGGTTAAACCAGGCAGCTCCTTTGAAGCAAGGATTCTGAGGCTTCGTCTGATACACTTTGGACATGTTGTTAGGAGGGGACCGGTCCTTGGAGAGGGACATCATGCTCAGGAGGGTGGAGGGACAGCGCAGGAGGGGAAGGCCCTCTATGAGGTGGATTGATTCAGTGACTGGGATAATCGGGATGGGCGTATCAGAGACAGTGTGATTGGCACAGGACAGAGCTGAATTTAGGGCTGTTGTATATAGGGTCGCTATGAGTCGCAAGTGACTCGACAGCACATAACAACAACAACAACTGTCAGATCACCTTTCTTTGGAATGGGAACAAATGTAGATCTCTTCCAGTCAGTTGGCCAAATGATTGTCCTCCTTCAAAAACACTATGAAGAACTGGAAAACGTTGTTAGGTATCTTACTAAATATAGAGCTTTTCAGATTGGAAAACACTAAATAAATTTAAAAAAAAATAGTGTAAACGGCTGCACACATCCATTAATAACTGGAACATGGAATGTATGAAATAGATGTCTCGGAATGTTATAAGTTGCCAAAAATAAAATGCAATGCATAAAGATCAAACCTCTTAGGCATTAGTGAGCTGACTTTGACCATAGCTAACTTAGCTGGTATTGACCACGTTGAATCAAACAGTTATATGACCTATTATGCCAGGAATGACCCATGAGAAAGAATGATGTTGCAATCAACATCAAAAAGAACATGTCAAGATCTATCCTGAAGTACAGTGCTGTGAGTGATACATATGATACTAGCCATACACGTACAAGTTGCTAATACAATTATTATTCAAATACACGCCTAGACAACTGAAGCGAGCATGAAGAATTTGAGAACTTAGACCAACCTTTCCCCCCACCCCCACCCCTTGTTGTGTACAGTCAAAATCGGATCTGACTGGCACAGGAGGAGATTTCTCCTCCTTCTCCAGCAGAGCATCTGGTGGATTCGAACTGCATGTCTTCGGGATTGCAGTGCAGCTTCTTGCCACAAGGTTTTGACCAGCTTTTGTAGCCTTTGTTGTTTATTGCTGTTTAGATAAAAATACCACAAGTGGAAAGTAAAAAAAAAAAAATACCACAAGTGAGTGGCTTTAACAAACTTAAAAAAAGGCTTGTTTTCCTATTCATTCTGCAGTTCTTTTTATCTTTATTGGTACATTGAATACATTTATGTTTAGTGTAATTAATGTTGCTATTGTTATGTGCCATCGAGTTGCCTGTGACTCATAGTGACCCTAAGTACAATAGCCCTAAACCCTGCTCTGTCCTGTGCCAAAGTTATTGTCTCTGACACACCTACACTCATTACTCCAGTCACTGAAACAATCCATCTCATCGAGGGTCTTCCTCTCCTGCGCTGTCCCTCCACCCTCCCAAGCATGATGTCCCTCTCCAAGGACTGGTGTCACCTTGCAGCATGTCCAAAGTATGTCAGATGAAGCTTCAGAATCCTTGCCTGCAAGGAAAAAGCCTGGCCTCACCTTCTCTAGGACAAACCTCTTCGTTCTTTTAACAGTTCATGGTATAGTCAATACTCTTTTCTAGCATCACAGCTCAAAGGCATCAGTTCTCTTTCTATCATCCCTAGTCATTGTCCAGCTTTCTGAAGCATAGCAAGTAATTACAATGACTATGGCTTAGATCCGGAAGTGATGCAACCAAGCCCCATGTGGGTGACGCTAGTATTTAATTGTTTTTGGTGAAACATTCTTCTAGGTCGTATAGCCCTGGTGTGTCCACTTGCCTTACAGACACAACTTGTGGTCACTATGAAGCTGAACACTGTGACACTGATGTGTCAAATGCAATAATGGTTACCCATGGCGGACAGTGTTTGGTGGTACTCCCTGGCTAAAACAAGCTTGGAAGCAGGAGTGGCATCCACTTCCATAAAGAGCTTGCCTCGGGAAACTCTACAAACGTGGAGAAAGGATGAAAGTCACACAGCTGTCGAGGACTTAAATTCATAGGGTTGCTACGAGTTGTCTACGACTCTACGGCACTTAACAACAATAACAACATGGCTTGGGTCAGGCACGCCTTAGTCTTCATACTGACAACGTTGCTCTTCAGTATTCTGGAGAGGTCTCTGACAGCAGACTTTCCCAATGCAATTTGTCTTTTAATTTCCTGGCTGCTGGTACCAAGAGTCTTGATTGTGGAGCCAAGCAAACTAAAACTGTTAACAATCTTCACCATCCATCTTGATGCTGCCAATTGGCCCAGTGGTGAGAATCTTTATTTTCTTGATGTTGATATTCAATCCATATTGAAGGCTACAGTCCTTGACCTTCTGCAACAAGCACTTCAGGTCCTCCTCAGTTTCAGCAAGCAAGGTTGTACCATCTGCATAACATGCAGATTGTTGATGAGTCTTCCTCCAATCTTAATGCCACATTTCTCCTCATAGAGCCCAGCCTCCTGGATAATATCAATTTAGCATTGTCATTCTTTTGTGCTTATTATTGTGATGTTGATGATATCTTTGCTTATTTTTTTTCTGTACTGTGTAAATGTTTTATAAGATATTTTTTTACTTCATTTTTGGTTTTCATTTATTTTGTGTTTCTAAGTCTTTTTATTTTTTTTCCTTTTTATTTTGGTTAAAATGTTTATTAAACTTCTTTGTGGTTACGCTGTAATTTATTTTTACCTCTGATGTTTAAAACAGTCTGTTCTCTTTTCTTATCATCTCGACTTCCTCTCCATTTGGGCATTCTATAATTATGCCATTTATTCCCTCTTTCTGTTTTGTAGTTTTTGTCATTTGCAGAGTGACACGTATCAGTTTCTATTCTCAGCTTTTTAAGTTTTATTTGTTTGATAATTATCTTTCTGCAATTTTTAGGTGCCTTAATTTATTCTGTGCCTTAATTTTAGATTTGTTTTCTATCATTGTTAGTTCTCTATCAAAATTCAAACTTAAATTCAAACTCAAACTCATTGCTGTCAGGTTGGAACCAAATCATAGGTGACTTTCCAAATAGGTTTTCTAAAGCTGTAAATCACATGGGAGGAGATGGTCCATCTTTCTCCCTTGGAGCCTCTGGTGGATGCAAGTCAGCAAAGAAGCATGACCTTTGATTAGGCTAGAGCTCCAGCCTCTCTGTCCAAAAATCTCTTTATTATTTCTTGAGGAAACTCTGGTAGCTTACTGGTGACGAATTGCACTAACAACTGAAAGGCAGGCAGTTCAAATTCACCAACTACTTCAATGAAGAAAGATGAACAATCTCCTCCCATGTTCTTTATTTTCTCTGGAAACCCACTAGCTATGAGTTGATTATGATTCGAGGGCCATTTCAATAGCATCAACAATTATTTCTTGTAAAATAGGCCTGGTAGTCCCTTAATGTATATTACCCTGGAAAATCTCTAATCGTGCCGTTGTTCAGATGAAGCATCATTTTCCGGTGTGTATTATTCTAGGCTGGCATTCTTTTTTCTTTTAAAATTTTATCTATCCCATCTCATGACCTTCTTGTTTTCATTTCTGCCAAGAATCCAGAGCTTCGTAATATTGGCTGTTATTCCTAGGTAACATTTTACCTTTGCTGTATGGTCTTCAAGGTTTTTTCTTTGTCTTTGGTTTTCAAAGCTTAATTATGAAAGTTTTAAATATTCTTGGTAGCTGCCTTTTGTGCCTATCTTGAGTGGGATTTGTAAAGTATTCCATTCGCAGAAGAATGGAAAACTTTTCATTTTTTGTGATATTAGGAAATTTTATGATAACAAGTCTTTGGCAGCTCTTTGTAGTTTTGTGATTTTTGGTTTTTAAGTTTACTTATGTTTCTTTTTGCCTCTTCCTGTTCTGGAATTCTGATCACCTATAATGTGTTTTTCCCCTCTTCATGGTTCTTTGGCTTCCTTCATTTTTTAATCCTTTTAGTATTATTTTTCACATACAAATTGGTGTCACAGGATTTGTTTGATAATTTATTCCTTCCTCGCCATTCAGATGTAGTCTTCTGTCTGTCCAGCATGTCATCTGTCTCAGAAATTTTAGTGTTATCTTCTGGATTTATAATTGCTACTTTTGTATGGTTTTAAATGACCTCTTTTGTCCTTTTGCTTTTGTATTGTTGGCATGAATTCTTCTCAAGTTGTTTTGGTTTTTCTCTTTTCTTTGATTTTGCCTGTGTTTCCACGACAAAACCTCCTGGAAAGCCCTCTATACATATTTTTAAATTCCTCTTGAGACAGTCCTCGTGCTTGTTCTTCTAAAAGCTACTGCCTTCCTTTTTTATCATTTCCTTTGTTGTCTTACCCTGTTTGCTTGATTTGAAATTTTTGCCTCTGAAGGATTGCTACATTTATTTACTCGTTCACTGTGTCTTGCTTTGCTTTGCCCTGACTTCCTGTTTTGTTATATCGGGGCAGGCAGATCCAGCCACCTGGCCAAGTGACTGGAAGAGATCAATATTTGTTCCTGTTCCAAAGAAAGACGACCCGACAGAGTGCAGAAGTTATCAAACAGTATCATTAATATTACATGCAAGCAAGATTCTGCTGAAAATTATCCAAAAATGACTGGAGTAACAACACATCAACAGAAAACTGACAGAAGTCCAGGCAGAGTTTAGAAGAGACTGTGATATTAAGGGTATTAGAGCTAATGTTAGATGGATCTTGGCAGAAAGCAGAGAGTACCAGAGGCATGTCTATCTGTGTTTCATTGACTATGCAAAGGCATTTGACTGTGTGGATTACAAAAAAACTATGGCTGACTCTGAGAAGAATGGGAATCCCAGAACATTTGATTGTGTTTATGCGAAACCTATACTTAAACCAAGAGGCAGTCATCAGAACAGAGGAAAGAGACACTGCATGGTTCATAATTGGGAAGGATGTCCGCCAGGGATGTATTCTGTCTCCACACCTTTTCAATCTGTATGCAGAGCAGATCATCTGAGATGCTGGGCTGTATGAGGAGGAATGTGGCATCAAGATTGGTGGAAAAATCATCAACAACCTGCATTATGCAGATGACACAACCCTGCTTGCTGAAACTGAGGAGGACCTGAAGTGCTTGCTGTAGAAGGTCAAGGACTGCAGCCTTCAATATGTATTGAATGTCAACATCAAGAAAATAAAGATTCTCACCACTGGGCCTATTAGCAGCATCATGGATGGTGAAGAGATTGAAATAGGTAACAGTTAGAGTTTGCTTGGCTCCATAGTCAACACTCTTGGTACCATCAGCCAGGAAGTAAAGAAACAAATTGCATTGGGAAAGTCAGTTGTGAGGGACTCTCCAGAGTACTGAAGAACAACTATGTCAAGCTGGAGACTAAGGTGCACCTGATTTAGGCCATAGTCTTTGCAATTGCATGTTATGTGTCAGAGAACTGGACAATGATTAGGGATGATAGAAAGAGAATGGATGCCTTTGAGCTGTGGTGCTGGAGAAGAATAGTGAATATACCGTGGACTGCTAGGAGAACAAACAGGTCTGTCCTAGAGGGGGGTAAAACCAAGCTGCTCCTTGGAGGCAAGGATTCTGAAACTTCATCTGACATACTTTGAACGTGTTGCAAGGATGGACCAGTCCTTGGCTAGGGACATCATGTTTGGGAGGGTGGAGGGACAGCACAAGAGAGGAAGACCCTCGAGGAGATGGACTGAGTCTGTGATTGGGGTAATGGGAGTAGTGTGTCAGAGACAGTGAGATTAGCACATGACAGAGCAGGGTTTCGCGACTCAATGGCACATAGTAACAACAACAGGCAGGCTGAATGAATGTTCTTCGCTGGCCACTACCTTGGTAGCACTGAGTGACGCTTTCTTTTCCTGTTTCTGAGTGGGTAGAGTAACTTGCGGGGACGGGTGTCTGTCTCTTTTTTTCATGGATACATAGGTAGCTACAAGTGGAGTGAACAGGCATTGTCAATGACCTGGTGTTAGTCCAGGGGTGCAGTACTGAGGCGTGGCACCCTGCAGTTGGGTGAATAGCAAGTGGCAGGTGGGGTCGTTATGGCTGCCTAGTGGGAAAACGATGTCCCCTCTCTGGATGTGACAAAGAGCTAAGAAAGGAAGAGGAGGTAAAAGTGGGTAAAACTAAAGGAAGAAGAAGAAAGTAAGGACGGGGCAAAAATAAACTCATATGTAGAGGGGGAAAGAAAAGTAATAAACAATGGAAAGGGGGGGCGAAGAATGAACAAAATAAGCAGCAGTGCGCATGTGCAGCAAAGGCAGCCGGGTGGTGGGCCCGCGGAGGGCGGGGGGGGCGGAATCCTGCGCAGTCTCTGCATGCACCCACCTCTGAGAGCAGGGGCCAGCTGGAGGGAGGTCTGTGATCCCTGATAGCATACAGCCAGTCCGTGCATTTTTATTGATTTGCTTGTGACACATTGTGACAGGCGGGGAGAGGTGGCCTGATCAAACAAGATAGGCATGGGATAGCAGTGGAGTCTTCCATAGCCACTGGGTAACCCTTGATCACTGGGCAGCTGTGGTGAACAAAGGGGTGCTGGGAGTGTGTAAGTGCTTCCCAGGTCACAGCTCAGCTTCCAACACGGTCAGTCGTACAGCAGCACCGAGAGATCAGCGTCTGTGATTGCCAGCCCACAGGCCACCTCCTGTGAGCGGGTCTTCACTCCTATGCTCTGCTCTTGATTGCTACTTCACACCCCTCACCTGCTCCTCCACACCCCGGTGGTCGGTGGTCGCCCATATGCACCTTCCTCTCCCAGCTTCTCTCCTGATCACCTTGTTTCACTGGCATTTCCCCACACCATGTCTCTGCTCTAGACAATTTGGGGAAGTTGGCTCTCCTTTTCTGAAGTGCGGTGTGCTGGTGTGCTTTCTGTGTTTCAAAATGACCAGACACCCCAAAGGCACCCCTGCATCTCTCTGCCCAGCCTCTGCTTTCATCCTATCTCTCCATTCTAATTGGTGTTTAATTTAACTACCTCCAAGTTGGAACTGACTTATAGCTGACCCTCTAGTGTGTTTTATTTAGAGACAGTTACTCTGATAGGTGGCTGACTCTGAGAAGAATGGGAATCCCAGAACATTTGATCATTCTAATGCGAAACTTATACTTGGACCAGGAGGGAGTCATCAGAACAGAGCAAGGGAACACTACATGGTTCAA
Source organism: Elephantulus edwardii (assembly GCF_000299155.1). Taxonomy (NCBI): domain Eukaryota; kingdom Metazoa; phylum Chordata; class Mammalia; order Macroscelidea; family Macroscelididae; genus Elephantulus; species Elephantulus edwardii. The sequence goes on from NW_006399900.1 coordinate 2,958,280, forward strand.
AATTGGGAAGCGTGTACGCCAAGGATGCATCCTATCTTCATACCTTTTCAACCTGTATGCAGAACAGATTTTCCAGGAGGCTGGGCTCTATGAGGAGAACTGTGGGGGTCAAGATTAGTGGACGATTTATCAACAATCTGTGTTATGCAGATGACACAACCCTACTTGCTGAAACTGAGGAGGACCTGAAGCACCTGCTGCAGAGAGTCAAGGACTGCAGCCT
>NW_006399900.1:2959066-2975179 GCF_000299155.1 Elephantulus edwardii
GGCTCCTTGGAGGCAAGGATTCTGAGGCTCCGTCTAACATACTTTGGACATGTTGTAAGGCGAGACTGGTTCTTGGAGAAGGATATCATGCTTGGGAGGGTGGAGGGACAGCACAGGAGGTGAAGGCCCTCTATGAGGTGGATTGATTCAGTGACTGGGATAATCGGGCTGGGTGTGTCAGAGACAGTGCACTTGGCACAGGACAGAGCAGAGTTTAGGGCTGTTGTACATAGGGTCCCTATGAGTCGCAAGCGACTTGACGGCACATAACAACAACAACACTCTGATAGGAAATTGATCATCCTTCTGCTTTAGAGCAGCTGGTATGTTCAAACCCAACGGCTTGGGGACTGCAGTGCAGTTTCTTACAACTAAGCCACTTATCAATTGTTGTTAAGTGCCATCGAGTCGTAGATGACTCATAGTGACCCTATGAATGAAAGACCTGAACTCTTGTATAACTTTCATCGTTTTTCCAAGTTCGTAGGGTTTCTGGAGGCAAGCCATTTCAGAAGTGGATGCCACTCCTGCTTCCAAGCTTGTTTTAATCAAGGAGTTCCACAAAACACTGTCCACCATGGGTAACCATTATCGCATTTGACACATCAGTGTCACAGTGTTCAACATCACAGCAACCACGAGGTACCTCTGTAGAGCAAATGGACAGAGCAGTACTAATACCACTTAGAAGAATGTTTGACCAAAACAATTAAAACCAGGCCTGAGGGCTGCAGATTAAAATCACCCACATTTGGCTTGGTAGCATAACTTACTATCCACTAAGCCAACAGAGTTCTCTCATCATTGTTGTTCTTGTTGTTGTTAGGTGCCCAAGTCGTAAATTATTCATAGCGACCCTATGAACAAAAGACCTTAGTTGGGATTTTTGTTGTTGTTTGTTTATTTACGCTTGGGCAGGATGTGATGCACAGAGTGAAGTGGGGAGAGCCAGCTGCTTGTACACTCACGTTCATTGCAGCAACATCTGCAACAGCTGAAAGAGGGAAACACCCTACCTCTGCATGAGCAAATGTGTGGATGAATGAAACATGGAGACCGGATACGTGTTAAGCAACGCTGACACCTGATGGCGCTGTGCTGAACAGAATAAGTTATAAAAGAACAAATACTGTATGGTGGTCCCAATTATATTTAAAATAGTCAAAGGGATGGAAACCAACGTTTCTTAGTTGTCACCAGTTATTATCAGGTGAGTGGAAGCAAGGGAGAAAGGAAGACATAAGATTTAGCTGAGAGAAGTTCATCACTTGGGCTCTATTTGCTTTCCAATATATATGGATCCATTTAACAGTCCCTTGCCATGTGATTTACAGCCTCTGAAACCCAGTGGAGGGTGAGCTGTGAGTTAGTTCTAACTTAACTGAAATGAGTTGTTGTTGAGTTCTATTTACAGCACATAGAAATAAGCATGCAGAAGTGTCGCCCTCCAGACCTATGTGACGATGGGTGTAGTCTCCTTCAGTTACACATGCCTGTTGATCTTACCTATTTGGATTTATGTTCATTGTTTCTGATAACTGAGATTGCAGAGGTCATATATTTACTTTAGTTCTCTATATCTCTTGTGCGCCTCTTATGCTTTCTTTTTTCCTTGGCGATACTGTGGGATCATTCCTTTTTTTTGTATGTTACCTTCCCTTCACTCAGTTTAAAGCCTTTTTTCTGTTTAGTAATGTTCCTTTTCTTCCCCTTTCATTCCTCGTAAACATCAAAGAATGCTTCTTTCAGCACATAAGCCTTTGCTAACCTTTTCTTAATTGTAGTGAATTCGTATTTATCCTTTTGTAACTATCCTGTTTCCTTCCGCTTTATGTCCTGCAGATTCATTCCTGTTGTGAAGTTATTTCCTAGATTCTACTTGGTTTGTCATGTCACGTCTTCTTACTGTTGTACTGTTGAGTCAGGAGCGACTCATAGCGGATCCTGTCTTTCTCCTGCAGAGCAGCTAGTCAGTTTATACCGTGTACTGTCGGGTTGGCAGCGCGCTCATTACTACTAAGTCTCCAGAGCTCCCTGATGCCACCTAGTATTCCACTGTGTGTATGTACCACAGTTTATCTTTTCATTTATTAATGGGCACTTATGTTGTTTCTGTGTCTTTGCTATTGTGGATAATGTTGTAAAGGATATATGTATGGGGGGGGTTGTTTTATGTTTGGGTTTTTTTGTGACTAGAAACTGTTTATTTTCTATAGAAAATAACTATAATTGCATTAAAACATATATATTTTTATATTACTCTGATTTATTTACAAAGTTTGAATACATTGTTTTTCACAAAATATCCTTCCCATTTCCTTCAACCCACCCAGCCATCGACTTATGCAACCTTATGATTAATGCTCTACCTCCCCATCCTCACCCCCCTATTTCCACCCTCCACCCTGCCTTGGATCCTCATACCAAATCTACAGCAATGGTTTTGTACAGTATTTGTCCTTGTGGGACTGAGTTAGTTCACTCAGCATAAAGCTCTCCAGCCCCTCCCAGGTTAGGTAGTAATTTACAAAATGATTGCTCCTGAGTGCGGCATAATATTCCATTGTATGAATGTACCACAACTTCTCAATCCATTCGTTTGTGGTTGGACACTGGGCTGTTTCCATTTTTTGGGATGGTGAATAATGCTGCTATGAACATTGGTGTACACGTTTTCATTTGAGACCCAGTTCTCATTTTCTTGGGATATATTCCAAGCAATGAAGTAGCTAGATCATAAGGAATTTCTATGTTCAACTTTTTGAGGAAGTGCCAACCTGCCTTCCAGAATGATTGTACCATTGTACAATCCCTATATGTAAGTTTTTAGAATATATACCTAGTGGGGTTTTTTCCCTTCTTGTTACTGTTTTATTCTAGACATTCCTCCCCACCAGAAACTTCTAGCTTTCTCAGTATTGTTTTACTTTCAATTATTTGCCGTTTGTTTCTGGTATCAGAAATGTCATCTTCTTCTGTAGTTATTCTCTCAGCTATTCATTACTATTGTGGATAGGTTTTTATACTTTGTACATGTTGCAAGAAGGGACCAGTCCTTAGAAAGGGATGTCATGCTTGGAAGGATGGAGGAACAGAGAAAGAGAGAAAGACCATCTATGAGATGGATTGATTCACTAACTGGGGTCGTGAGGGTAGGTGTGTCAGAGACGGTAAAGTTGGCACAGGGTAGAGCAGATTTCAGGGCTGTTGTACATAAGGTTGCTATGAGTCACAAGCAACTCGATAGCACATAACAACAACAACAACAACATGCTTTTCAGTTGCACTTAGTGGGAGGGAAGAGAAGTAAACGCAAAGCTAATCATCTTGAACTGAAACACATTAGTCTGATTTCTTAAAGTCCAAGGTAAGCCTGATTCAAGCCTCAGTCTTTTCAATCACCTGCTGTGCATCTGACTGCTGGACAATGCCCAAGGAGGATAGAAGGAGAATTGATGCCTTTGAGCTGTGGTGCTGGAGAAGAGTATTGAGAGTACCATTGACTGCTAGGAAAACAAACAAATTTTATCTTGGAAAGGGTTAAACCAGGTGGCTCCTTGGAGGCAAGGATTCTGAGGCTCCGTCTAACAACTTTGGACATGTTGTAAGGAGGGACCGGTCCTTGGAGAGGGACATCGTGCTTGGGAGGGTAGAAGAACAGTGCAGGAGGGGAAGGTCCTCTGTGAGGTGGGGTGATTCAGTGACTGGGGTAATCGGGATGGGAGTGTCAGAGACAGTGCGATTGGCACAGGATAGAGCAGGGTTTAGGGCTGTTGTACATAGGGTTGCTATGAGTCGCAAGTGACTCGATGGCACATAACAACAACAATACAAACCAAAAGAAAGTTCCATTCTTTGCAAAGCCTCATCATTCATACTCTTTAAACCGTGCTTTAAACTGCAGGGTGCTGGTAAACACCCTTAGATGTCATTACAGTCATAGAACTGTCTTACAGTAGAAGAAAATAAAATTCTATTTTGGTTTTAAAGTTTCCAAAGGAAAGGATTCCACAAATGTCTTTCATATATTATACCAGTATTATTTTTAGCAAAGCTTTATGTCAGAACATTCTTACTTTGATATATCCTTTGAATGTTTCATGCTACATCTTAATTTGGTTTTTCTTCTTAGAGTTCATGAGTATGTGGCTGCCCTCTTTTCAATAAACTTCTCATGTAAGATTTGAAGATTTTTTTTTTAATTGTGCATCTGTCTTCTTTAGACTTGACTATCTCGGTTTCAGAATACCATGGACTGCTAGGAAAACAAACAGATTTGTCCTGGAAAGGGTTAAACCGGGTGGCTCCTTGGAGGCAAGGATTCTGAGGCTCCGTCTAACATACTTTGGACATGTTGTGAGGAGAGACCAGTCCTTAGAGAGGGACATCATGCTTGGGAGGGTGGAGGGACAGCGCAGGAGGGGAAGGCCCTCTATGAGGTGGATTGATTCAGTGACTGGGATAATTGGGATGGGAGTGTCAGAGACAGTGCGATTGGCACAGGACAGAGTGGAGTTTAGGGCTGTTGTACATAGGGTCGCTATGAGTCGCAGGCGACTCGACGGCACATAACAACAACAACAACATCTCGGTTTCATTAACCTATTTTTTGTTTCCAGTCCTTTAATTACCACTGTGACTCCCATTTCCATCCTTCTCTGAGAACATCGTTTCTCTGCAACCCTTGGGTTAAAGTTGTCATGACTTGTGAATGACAATGTGGTGATGAAGTCTATCTTCAGTGAGAGTCCAGAATGTCCCTTCTGTCTGAATAGGCCCCCAATAGGTGGGAAAGACTTTTGGAAATGGGGTAGGAACAGGATTTCAAAGTCCTGATGTATACAAGGAGTTTAAAGAAATAGTGAGAAAATTTATTATTGTAAAAAATACTCATTTTGAATTTTGTTTAAACCTTGAATGTGTTCCCCTTCCTCGAAAACGTTTTAGGAAGTTGTGAACATAAAGATGTAAAATTTGACTTATTTGCTTTCCCTGCATGTCTTAATCAAGAACTCAGACCAAATATAATGTTAATGAAACCAGCATGTCCATGTCTAGGGTCTTTACGGGATTGAGCGCCCTCTGCTCAGAATAGTAACTGGCTTGGTAACATACCCCATGGCTCCTTCCGCCTTCCTCTCTCCTATCTTCAACCAGAGTTTCTAAGTTCACCTTTCAGATAAACTACTGGCTTTCTGCCTCAGAGATGGCATTGGAAGATGCCGGACTAAATGAAGCACGATGCAAACGTTAGACATATGAGCAGTGACTATTTCCTCAGGTAGAAACTCTGTAGGAAGTCACTGGGAAGGGCCAAGGGGAGAGTTTCCACACAGCACTTGCTGGGGTCAGTTGTCATTAGAAAGGGATGTGCTGTGTGTTACAATGGAATCAGGTGACTCCCAGTCCTCCCAGATCTGTTGGGAAGAAACGAATTCTAAAATTGTAGAGGTGGGGAAGGTTCAGGCCCACGTAAAGCCCATAACTTCCTGATGTTCATTGAGATAATTGGTCGTTTTTCCCTGAGAGTCTGACCTTGTGGTCAGTTCCTATTTTGGGCTGGAGTACAAGTGGCAACAGGGAGCTCTGAAAGGTGTGTGGGATGGTCGTGTAATGCTGGAAAAAGGCAGAGACCATTGTACTTTGATAAATATAGGCCAGCATGAGCCTGCCAAGCACTGGCCCATATGTTTCCCTGCAAACTTATTTCTGTAAGCTGAGTAGAAGGAAAAGCAATTGTGTTAGGTACATGTCAGTAAACTGAGTCAGCTCACATGGAGTTCTCTCTGTGGCTGTTATCCTTCCATGAGGGAACACTGCCCCACGGCCCCTCGAAGGGATGGTGCTGAAAGGCTGGAGAAATAGAAATTCTGCTGTCTTCACATTTGGGCCACAGCTGCCATACTTGGAGTTCCAGCACCCCAATCCCCAGATGTTCTATGTCAATGACCTAAAAAAGGTAGGACGATTTAGAATGCAATTGGCTTCTTCCTACTGGGCTTGAGATCTCCACTTCAAAAGATGACAGGGGGTGGCTTGAGTCTAAGTGAAGGATCCAGAGAAGCTGGAAATGATGTAAAACTCCCCAAAGTAGTCAATACTCCCATGGGCATCCAGATAAAATACTCATGCCAAAGCCAAGGAAACAAAGAATAATAATAAAAAAACCCCAGAACTCCAACATGCCTTCGTTCACAGCTACGCATGCTGGCTTAGTAGTAAGGAGTTGTGCTGCCAAACCAAAGGCACGCGGTTTGACTCCACCAACTGCTCTGCGGAAGAAAGTTGGCTGGTTTCTCATGTGATTGAGAAAATCTGATGGATGAGCAACGTTGAGTTAGTTGCCATGTGATGATACATACCAACTATAGTGACAACGGTCCTGTGAAGACAGAGACAGAGGGGACGGCAGGAGAGTGGAAGTCTTTATGATTATATTTTGATAAACACGTTATTGATGTATAGTGGGCATCTCATGTTTAAAGCAAGCAACTTGATGGGTTTTGACATCTTTCTGAAGCTATCACAACCACATCACAGTGGATAATCAACAAATCAACCATCCTCAAAAATTTTCTTATGATCATTTGTAATTCTTTCTTGTTTAAGGGGAGATTGCAATAAAAAATGCTATGAGTATTCAGGTTCAAATCTTTGCATGAACGTATGCCTTAGTTCTCTTGAGTCAGTATTTAAGAATATAATGCTTTGGTCATATAGTAGTTATATGTCTAGCTTATAAATAAACTTGGCAGTTAATAAATATGTTTTTATATCTATATTTAATAAATTTTTACTTTAATTGTGATTTTAAGAAAAGTTGGATTTTCATTCATTCATTGTTGCACATTTTGCTTCTTCTTCCTCCCTTCCCCTTTCCCCAGTTCACTTTTAAAAAAAGAAATATTTCTTCGCTGTGGCACCATCTCCTCCCTTCTCCCCTCTCTTGTCTCTCCCCCAGACCTCTTTGAAATGTATCCTTTATTCTGGACTGTTGTCTGCATAATGCCTAATTATATATTTCTTTTAAACAGTCCTTTGTTTCATCTGTTCCAATGTAGTATTCATTATCTGACCACTTTTTCTTATTCTGCTCTCAACTCTCTATGTCAGTTTTGTTTTATAACAGTGATGCAGTATTTGTCCTTTTGTAACTGAACTATTTCACTCAGCATAATGTCCTCCAGGGTCGTGTATGTTGTGTATTGTTTTAGGAGTTCATTCTTTTTCAGTGTTGTATTGTATTCCAGTGTGTGTGTGGGGGAGTGGATATATATACCATAGTTTTTCTATCTATATGTTTGTTTATGGATACTTGCCTTGTTTCCATCTCTTTGCTATTGTGAATAATGCAGCAAGAAACATGAGTATGCATACATCTGTTTGGATGACTGTTCTGGTTTCTTTAGGGTATATTCCCAGTAGTGCAATTGCAGGGTCAAATGGTATTTCCATTTACAACTTTTTGAGAAAGTGCCAAACCACCTTCCAAAGTGATTACATAATTTTACACTCCCACCAGCAATGAATAAGGGTTCCAATCTCTCTACAGCCTCACCAGCATTTATTGTTTGCTGCTCTGTTGACTTTTGTTATTGTTGCTGCGGTTAGATGATATTTCATAATTGTTTTTATTTGTATTTCTCTGATAGCTAGGGATTTTGAACATTTCTTCATGTGTTTTTTTGCCATCTGCATATCTTCTTTGGTGAAGTCTCTACTCGTATCCTGTGCGCGTTTTGCAACTGGATTGTTTTCCTTTTTCTTATTGAGGGGCTAATGTATTCTATAAATCTTAAATTAAAGCCCCTTATTAGATATGTCATTACCAAATATTTTTCCCCATCTGTGTCTTCGTTTTTACTCTGTTGAAAAAGTTTTTTTGATGTGCATAGGGACTTGAATCTTAGGAGGTCCCATTCATCTGTTTTGTTCTCTCCTGGATGTAGGTTTTTTCAAGATGCTTGGAAGACAATTCATGCTTCTAGAGTTCGTCCAAGCTTTTCTCTAATGAAGTTTATGTTGTTGTTGTTGTTAACTGCTATCGAGTCGCAGGCGACTCATAGCGACCCTATGAAGGAGAGTTCTTAACGCTTGGATGTCTCTCATCCTCTCTCCAGGTTCATAGGGTTTCTGGAGGCAAGCTGTTATGGAAGTGGACGCCACTCCTCCTTCCAAGCTTGTTTTAATAAGAGAGCTCCACCCCACTCTCTGTCCGCATTGGGTAGCCAGCCATTAACGCATTTGAAACATCAGTGTCACAGTGTTCAGCCTCACAGCAACCACAAGTTACTGCTGTACGGCAACTTGTACACCAGGGCTATACGACCTAGAGGAATGTCTGTATAAAAACAATGAAAGACAGACCTGAAGGCTGCGGATTAAAAGTCACCCACCTTTGGCTTGGTAGCATCACTTTCTGTCCACTGGGTCAGCTAATCTCTTTCTATGTTGATGTTATTGTTGTTAAGTGCCGTCGAGTCTCAGGCGACTCATAGCGACCCTACGAAGGAGAGTCCTTAATGCTTGGGTGCCTTTCATCCTCTCTCCAGTTTATAGTCTTTGGTTTTACTCCTAGGTCCTTGATCCATGTTGAGTTGGGTTTTGTGTTTGGTGTGAGGGATGGGTGTGTGTATTGCTTTTCTACAGATGGCTTGCCAATTTTGCCAACACTATTTGTTAAAAAGATTGTTATTTCCCCCCTTGACTGATTTGTCTCCTTGTCAAAAATCCATTGACGTGTAAATGAGCTGATTTCTGGGTTCTCAATTCTATTCCATTGATCTATGGGTCCGTCTCTGTACCAGTACCACACTGTCTTAACCACCACAGCAGCGTAGAAGGATTTGAAATCAGGGAATGTGATGCCTCCTACCTTGTTTCTCTTTTTCAGGAGTGCTTTACTTATTCGGGGCCTCTTTCCATTCCAGGTAAAATTGGAAATTTGTGGCAGTCTTTTTAACACTCTTAAGTAATGTGGTTAGCATATGCATCACTTTTGAGAGGGGCAGTCTTGGAAACTTATAGAGAAATTAGGAATGATGTCTAGCAGGAATTCTCTTACACTTATAGTTGCATGGGTTTCCTTATGACATAAAACATAGGATGTCCTGTGTCACTTACAATAAACATCTGAAAAGGAAGGGAGGATATCGAGTCCTTGCTTAACTTTGCTTTCTTTTCAGAATGCTCCAGACACCAAAATCTCCTGGGACTCAACTGTCCAGGTGATGTGGCAGCTGTAATGGCAGTAGCGGGTTGGTGATCCTGCTGGCGGAGTGAAAGGAAGCTGGGAAAGAAAACAAATTGGAATGTTGGCCCAGCAGAAGACCATTTCCTTTGTGCTGCTGCTGCATAAGGCCACTCCTTCCAACTTCTCTCCTCATCTTCACTTGAACTAGAAATTAAGAAAACTACTGCCTGGAGTTGCGGTCACATTAGGATGATGACAATATTGCTCATGGGAGATTGGGGTTCCCCAAAAGATTTGCTTGTTGTTTCTATGCACTGTTGAGTTAGATCCCACTCAGATATTCCCCTCCAAGAAGTCAATTGTGTCAGAGATGATGATGAGGGCACAAGCTAGGTCAAGGTTCAGATCTGCTGTTGATAGGGTCCCTATGAGTCATACTTGACGCATGATACATCACAACATCAAACACACAGGAGAAGATTGTGCATCTTTTTTCCTGGAAATGAACTGGTAGATTCAAACTGTGTGCCTGTGGTTTGATAGCTCAGCTCCTTCCCACTACGCTCGAAGCTTGAGAAGAGTACTGAATATCTCATGGCATCACAAAAGAGCAAACATCTTGGAGAAAGTGCGACCACGATACTCCTTAGAGCCACAAATGGTGGAATTCCATCTTACTTATTTTGGACATATTGTTTGGAAAGGTCACTCCTTGGAAAAAGACATGCTTAGAAAATTCTAAGGTCATCAAATGAGAGGAAGACCCTCAACAAGATGGATCGACACAATGACTGTAGCAATGGACTCAAGTATGATGAGGATAGGGCAGAGTTCAGATTTGTTGTTCACAAGATCACCGTGAATTATTGTCAGTTTGATGACACCCTACAGTAACAAAGTCACTGTCTAGCAGAGCCAGGAGTCAGTTCAGCTTGTTGTATGTTATGATTCTCAGGCCTCACCTTCACAAGAAACCCACTGCCGTCACCTCAGTTCTGACAGCCTCTGTCTGGTTTCTGAGACTGTAAATGTTAGAGACTGTAAAAGGGAGGACTGACTGCCCAACCTTCTCCCTCAGAGTAGTGAGTGGTCACGATGCCACCAGGGTTTCTCCGTCCCCATTCTCAAGCTGCTAAATCAGAATCTCTATTTAGCAAGACCTCCTGGTTAATCAGATGTATATTACAATTTGAAGCTCTGGTGGCCCAGTGATAAGAAGCTGTGCTGCAATCCCAAAGGCATGTGGTTAAAAGCTACCAGGTGTTCCATGGGCGAAGGATGGGCAGTCCCCTCCCCTGCAGTTTACTGCCTCTGAAAACCCACTGGAGCATCATCTGTGAGTTTTCTGACTCAACGACACACAACAGTAAAACATTACAGTTTGAGAAATGTTGATCTACTTTGCTTGTAAGTCCTAGAAGATACTCCAGTGATTCTTGGAGTAGTTAAATATTACCCATTCACCCTGAAGAACAAACTAGCAAAACTCAAGGGTCTGCAGCAGTAAGCATACATTCTCTGTCATAGGCAGTGGCCAGGGTTCAGCATGGTATTGGATTGTGCAGGGGATAGATAGTGCTCGATTTGCTCCTTGCATCTTCCATTGTTCTGTGACTAGTAGAGTATCTTCCATGCACTTCCTTCATGATAATAAGAGAAGTGCTGAAATGTCAACTCAAATATGCATGCCCCCTTCAGCCCTTGCTAAGCTCTTACTTGTTAATATTCCATTGTCAGTGTAAGGCACAGGTTCAGAAGAGTGGTCAAAGTCATGGGCTTTCAAGATGGTTTCAATTCCAGGTTTGCTGCTCACTTCATTACATGCCTTAGGCAAAAGTCTTTCATTCTCTGTACTGCTGAATGGTAAAATTATTAAGATTTGTCTGGAAAGTTAGAATATAAGCACAATTCTTTATACATGGTAGCAGTCGAATATGGGGTTATAGGTATTTCTAAGTGTGTGTGGGTATTTATAGGTGTGTGACTATGGGCAAATCCCTTAAGGTGTCTGGAGGGATCTCTGTTGATCTAGTCCATTTGGAATTGAACTAATTTAAAAGAACATTTTTGTGCCAGCTCAAATTCAACAGCTGCTCTGAAAGGAAAAGATGAGCAATGTCATCCTGTGGAAGCTAAAGCCTCAGAAGACACACCAGACGGTCAGCTATGAGTTGGTTCTGACATGACACCAATGGATGAATGAATGAAAGCATCTAAGTCCAGACCTCTTAGGAGGATAATTCTATTGATTTTTCAACATTCTTTCAAAATTTAAAATTAATATAATAATAGTAACCTAAAGGCTTTGTGGTGCTGGAGAAGAGTGTTGAATATACCATGGACTGCTAGAACAAACAGGTTTGTCCTGGAGAGGGTGAAATCAGGCTTCTCCTTCGAGTCAAGGATTGTGAAGATTTTTCTGACATACTTTGGACATGTTGCAAGGAGGCATCGGTCCATGAAGAGGGACATCATGTTTGAGAGGGTGCAGGAATAGCGCAAGAGAGGAGGACCCTCGAAGAGATGGATCGATTCAGTGATAGAGGTGATAGGAATGGGTGTGTCAGAGACAGTGAGGTTGGCACAGGATAGAGCAAGGTTTAGAGCTCTTATACATAGGTCTCTATGAGTCGCAAGCGACTCGACGGCACATAACAACAACAACAAAGGCTTTATTATATATAATTCTTTAGTATTTTTAATAGCCTGATGAGATTTATCCATACTTGGAAGTTGAATAAACTGAGACCGAGCAATGTCAAGAGATCAAAGTTTAGCATTAGCTCATTCTGAGTATATCGCGGATTTAAACAGCTCAAAACTGAAGCAATCCAAGCTGACCCCATACAGCTGAGAACACACGCTCTGACTTATAATCAGAGCTGCTTATACAAAAGCTGTTCTTGGATGTCTCTCTCATGTGGTGAAAGGACAGCTCTAGAGGAGGAATTGGGGAAGGGGGCTGACCCATTAGAAAGAATTCCCTCCTGTCTAATCACTCCCTGCTCATCATGTGACAACATCCCTGGAAGCCATTGCTGATGGACTTGGTTTAGCACTTCCAGTGGAGTCCAACTGTCTGAGGGCTTCTCAGGCTGGATCAGGGTGAGACCAAGGAGAAGAGTGAAGTTCAAAGGATCCTGCCGCTGAGAAATTAGAACTAGGACAGCCCCCATGTGTCATCTAGTAGCTGGCACAGTCAGCACAGTGTTTGTTATCCATTGTTATCAAGTCAGCTTTGATTCATGGAGATAAAAGAACAAAATATTGAACGTAAGAAGGACCGTGGGCTATCTTTGCAGTTATTGCCATGCTTGAGCCATTACTGCTACTGCTGCTGTGTCTCGAGGGCCTTTCGATCCAGGGGGATAATCTTCTAGCATTAAATTGGACAATGCTCTGTCATGATTTATAAACTTTTAATTGGATGATTTGGGCTTAGTTGTAAGGAGTTGCACTGCCAACCCAAAAGCACACGGTTCAAATTCACCAGCTACTGTGTGGGAGAAAGATGGACCATCACCTCTTGTGCTATTAACTGCCTCGGAAAACCTGCTGAAAGGTCAGCTGTGCATCAGATCCAACTTGGCATTACTTAACAACAACAACAACAGATCATCCAAGCTGTCTTAGTCTGGAAGCTCCACTTCCACAGGGAACCTGGCCACCGTGGGTGACCCTGCTGTTATTTTAAATACTGGTGGAATTACTTCTAGCTTTGTCACAACCCTGTAATAAAATAAACTGACAGAGGATGACAGAACACAAAAACGTCACTCTGAGTCAAGATATGCACGTTTCTGTCTCTTCATTTTTCTTCTTTGAAGGATCTCTGTGGGTGTAGTATGTAATGCATTGGGCTACCAAGCAAAAGGCCAGCAGTTCAAATCCACCATTAACTCCTTAGGAGAAAGATGGGCAGTTCCCTCTCATAGATTTGCAGCCTTGGAAACCTGATGGAAGTTCATTGTAAGCTGAAACTGGCTCCGTGAGAGTGAGCTCTTTTTGCCTGAATGGCTACTCTCATGTGGTTTCAGTGCTCAAAATTGTGTGTTTGATGCTAAGACTGGGAAAAGGACCATAAATACATTGCCCATCACTCATAGAACTTTGAGTTTGAGCCTATAATTACTTTCCCTGAAGGTGGGTCACCCTTTCCCAAATTCTTTTTCTAGATACAAGAGAAATAGGACATACCTGGAGGTGGGCATTCTACAAGCTGTATACTTTGATTTTTAACTACTGTTGCTGCCCCAAACAATTTCTTCGCTCATAACTAATCAGATATCCCTTTCCCTCAGTGTACCACAAAGTCCATCTCCTTGTAGTCTTCTGGGAAACACATAGAGTTTTGAAGATTTTTCACGTCCAGCAAGCATGCATTATATTTCCTTTTCCAGCGACTATCTCATCATCTTACTTTTTTCCTGCTGTCCTTCCTGCATTCCTGACTAGCCTAGATCCCCACTGAAGTATATCTTTTGTTATAATAATATTTTGTTGTTTTTGATAAAAGTTTACACAGCAAATTAGGTTCTCATTTGACAGTTTCAGTGTAGATTGTTCAATAATGGTTCTATTTTTTCACAATGTGCCATCATTGTCTTTCCTTGTGTCTGGTGTTCCACACCTCTTGTTCCCTGCTCCCTTGTCTTCTAATCTTGACTTTAGAATAAGTATTGACCATTTGCTTTTGTATACATGTTTGTGGTGGTGTTTGTGTGTGTGTGTTTGTTTTTAAACAGTTCACAGTGTATGTGTGGCTGATAGCCATTACCCATATTTCTCTAAAAGGATTTAAACAGTAGCTCAGAGCTGTGGTTTCAGGTCCTCGAATCTCAAAAAGTTTAGACTTTTAAAAGAATCTGTCCCATGTTTCTCTTTGTTCTGTCAGGATCCTGACATCATCACTCTGATCAGGATGATTGGAGGTGCTAATCACTGTTACTTCTGTATAGATGAAGTGGTTTGTGCAGGCTGTCAGCACCACTGAGTCATTTCTTCTCTGAAAATTTGGTTTCTGTTTTTCTGGTTTGCTCCTGAGAAGAAGAAACCAATAGTTGTATCTTTGATGACCATCTCCGAACTTTTAAGACCTCAGCTCTTTTCATCCCACTAGGATGCAAAACATGAACTCTATGATCTATATTGTCAACTGACTAAGTTGTCCCAGGAGATTATGTTTCTAAGCCTCCAGAATCAGAAAATGAATCTTACAAGGTGTTTATTGTCTGAGAAGTGTCTATAATTGTGTCCTATACCAAGGACTGCTAGGAGAACAAACAGGTTTGTCCTGAGGAGGGTGAAGCCAGAATGCTCCTTTGAGTCAAGGATTCTGAAGCTTCATCTGACATACTTTGGGCATGTTGCAAGGAGGGGACTGGTCCTTGGAGAGGGACATCATGTTTGGGAGAGTGGAGGGACGGCGCAGGAGGGGAAGATCCTCGATGAGATGGATCTTTTCTGTGAGTGGAGTGGTGAGAATGAGTGTGTTTGAGACGACGAGGTTGGCACAGGACAGAGCGGTGTTTAGGGCTCTTGTACATAGGGTCGCTATGAGTTGTAAGCGACTCGATCGCACATAACAACAACAACAACATGAATATTTATGCATGTACACACGAACCTGTACACTTACATAGATACTTCTATCTGTGCGTAGGAACATATTAAGAACATTCCTGTCTTGCCTAGTGGCAAGAAACAGTGCTGCAATTCCTAAAGCACATGGTTCAAAGCCACTAGCTGCTCTAAGGGAGACAGATGAGCAGTCTTCTCCCGTGCTATGCACTGCCTCTGAAAACCCACTGGAGGGTCAGTTCCTGGAGGGTCAGTTCCGACTCAAAAACACAACACAACAAAAATACACATTCATATGCACCTGTACAGCCCTTTTTAATTATTGTTAGTGTTCTTACAAAATTCTATATGCTGTATTCTTTTGTCAAATATCCTTTTCTCGTGTGATGCTTAGTGCTTTTCTTTACCTTGGGCACTCTATGCTCATTCCATCTATTTACTTTCTGCCATTCTGAGGTTTATTGGAAGTTAACAAGTTACATTACAGGAAGGAAACAGGATGCAAACTTTTAGTCATGCTGGCTTCTCAGGTGGGCTCAGATGCCCTCTGATCTATCTTCATCTCTGGACTAGTGTTATAAATCTCGTCTGATCCTGCCATTTTTGGAGCCTGACTGTCCCCCCCACCCCACCCCGCCCCGGGCCATTAAACCTCAGCTCTGGCTCCGTGGGACAACAGCTCCAGTTCAGTTCTGTCAGTTCAGTCGCTGGTTCTCTCCCACCATGTTCTAGTCTGAGTTTCTGTCTGGCATAGGAATTTCTGGCCCCAAAGATGTGCTCTCACCATTCTTTCTTGATATTATTAGTAATGTTCCCCTTTCCTACATCTTACTCTTCAGTTGAAGCCTGGAAGGAAGAAAAAAAACCGATCAACTTGTTAGTAGTCTACATACCTTATTTGTATGTTCCCGGTTCAAAGGATCTATTTACAATACGAGCGAGCTCTCTAGTCCCCTTGGTGGGACCGCAGACACCCCACATTAGTCTAGTCCTACCCCCATGTGGTGAAAATCAAATATCATGCTAGAAAAAGCACATTGAATAGCACACTGTAGCTCAGGAGCGATGCTTTCTAAGAATCTTAATTATAACCAAACACCACAAGGGAAGGAGTTTGCTGTTCTACGGCCTTGGTACCATAATCTTGGGGAACTTCAAGGTCCGCTGGCATGATGTAGTCCACGAAGACAATGTTCTAGTAACTGGGACCTTGAAAGCTTGTGAGCTGCCATGACATTCACTTTTTTTAAATTATTATTAAATTTTATTAGTTTTAATGAACATTTACAGAGATTTTGGGTTTTCATTCCTTCATTGCTGCACCATTCTCTCTACCCTCC
>NW_006399900.1:2976194-2985660 GCF_000299155.1 Elephantulus edwardii
TTTCTCCACAACCTCGCCAGCATTTGTTGCTTGCTGTTCTGTTAAATTTTGCTATTTTGACTGGGGTGAGATGATATCTCATAGTTGTTTTAATGACATTCACTTTTAATGCTACTTTTCTCATTACCCAAAATAAGAAGTAACTGCAATCTAAAGAGAGATTCTTCCTCCCTCTTCTACTCCCACCCCTGGTAACCACCATTTCTAGTTTAAGGTTTAACCTTTAGGTCTTTGATTCATTTTGTTTGTTTTTGTGTAGTGTGAGGTATGAGTCTTGTTTAACTTTTCTGTGACTAGATAGCCAGTTTTGACAGCACCATTTATTAAAGAAATGGTTTCTTTCCCCACGATAATGTCCTTTGATCTCTTGTCAAAAATCAGTTGTCCATATATGGATCGTTTTAGTCCTGTTTTCTCAGTTCTCTTCCACTATCTCTGTGTCTGTCATTGAACCAGTACCAGACTGTGTTGATTAAATTGACTATACACTATGTTCGATACTGTCAAGAATGAGATAGATCTCCTTGTTTAATATAGCTTTGACTATTCAGAGTATCTTTCCTTTTCATATAATGTTGTTGATTAAGTTTTTTTTAATTTTAGTTAAGAAGGTGGTTGTGATTTATATCAGGGTTACACTGTGTGTGTCACTTCATATTGATATTTTAAAAATATCTTTCAGTCAATCCATGAACAGGAAGTGTCTATTTATATAGTTCTTATTTAGTGTTTTGTAGTACTGTTTTATAATTTATGTTAAAATTAGAAAAAAGAACTACTATACAGTTGTTTTATACTTCTGGCTAGATTAATTCTTAGGGGGTTTTGTTGTGGTGGTTGTTGTTAGGGAGCTCCTATAAGTGATACTGGGTTGGAGGTTTTTTATTTCCTTTGGAAATAACTCCTAGCTAGTGTAAGGGAATCCAAGAAATTTTCATTTGTTGAATTTATGTTCTGTGTTGTTGCTAAATTCTTATTAGATGCAGTAGTTTTCTTGTGGGATCTTTAGAATTTTTTTAATTTATAGGAAAATATCATCTAAAATAGAGACAGTCTTACTTTTGACTTTCTGATTTGGATACTTTTCATTCTGTTGTGTCAGAGTTGGAGCCAGGACTTCCAGTGTAGTACTGAATGACAGCAATGATAACGGACATCTGCCATTCCTGTCTATTCACTTGGGAAGGTAGAAGTTTCTCAGTCTTTCTCCAGTCTCCATTCAGAATAATGTTGGGTCGTAGTCTTGCCTTTATGTCCTTAATTATATGGAGAAAATTGTTTTCCCATTTTGCTGAGAGTTTTTAGCAGGAAATGACATTGAGTTTTTTAAAAAATGCCTTTCCTGCATAAATTGACTTAATCATGTGATTGCTTTCCTTTGTCTAATTTACATAGTTACTCATGAATTTTCTAATATTGGCATACTTTTGTATTATTGCTATTTTGAAAGTGAAGTATAATATACGTACAGAAGAGGGCACAAATATAAGTGTGCAGCTCCATGAAACTTTACAAACACAAGACATCTGTGTAATCAAGGTCATGGCCTATGTTCTTTATATAATGTTGAATTCTGCCACCTAGGATTTTGAAAATTTCTGCATCAATATTCATAAAGTCTATAAATATAATTTTAAAAACTCCTCCTGATTTTGGTATCAAGATGATGCTGTCTTAATGGAATAGTTTTATCACCTCTGATTCTTTGGACAATGCCCTGCCTTACCTGCCAATTTTTGATTCCTCAACCTCTAAAGCTCACTGTGAAGCAGCAGACCACTGGCTTTATGGGTCAAAAGAAGCTTCTCTTTCTCCCTCCCTCTCTATCTGTCTGTCTGTCTATCTATCTATCCTTTGTAATTTGCTTTGCTTCTCAAGAGAACCTAGCCCAAGACTATACCTCTGACCTAGGAACTCCACAAGTAGGTATACACCAAACAAAAAGGTCTATGTCTGTCTGCTCAAAGACTTGGAAAACAAGTCTTTCCTAGAAGCTATATTCATAAAGGCTCTAAACTGGAAATGGCCAGTGAATGGATAATTAGAAAGTATATTTACATGCTGGAACATTACACAGATGTCAGAGTGAATAGATAACCACTACATACAACATATAAAATTTCACAAATATAATGTTGAGTGAAAGCAGTGAAACACAAAATAGTACATCTCAGAAAATGCAAAAAAATTCAAACTTGTTGCCATCGGGTCAGAACCAACTCATAGTTGACCCTCCAGTGGGTTTCAAGACCAGAAGAACTCTTCACAGTTGCTGTAAAGTGGACATTGACTGTTTAGAACACAAGGGTGAATACAAGGAATTGGTCATGTTCTGTTTCTTGATCTGGGTCTTGATTACATAGAAGTCATCTGTTATTAAAGTTTCGTTGAGCTGTATACTTGTATTTGTGCCCTTTTCTGTATATATATTATACTTCAGTTTCAAAATAAAGGATGCGCCAAGTAAAGTAGTGTGTACTCGACGACTTTTTCATCAGCAAAGGTAATCCACAGCCTGGAGTCTACTTTCTGGTCTACCCTGTGGACTGTTTTCACTCCACATTTTAATGAAGGCAAACCAATTTCTGGGTTATGGGGGTCCTCATCTGCCTCTGTGGCCCATTGCTATTGTTACAACATCAAAGACCCACTGCTGGCTGAGATACAGTCCATATGAAAAGGGTGACCAGCAAATTTACTGCTTGACTTCATTCCCTTTAAATGGAACTGGCCCGATGGTCTTTTTTCAAAGCTCAATTGTGGACATATATCTTCTTTATAAGACACTGTGTACAATAAAGAAAGGCTATAACTTTTAAAAAAAGTAGAATACCTTTGAGAATGCAGTGTAATGAACATTCCACTTGATAACCATCACTGTGGTTACATATGCCCAATGCCCCCAAGTTTGACCACTGGTCTGAGAGCCTTCTTCTTGACTTGGTGACTTTTTGGATTAATTCTATTTTCACACATCATCTTTTTCCCTACTCTCTGCAAGGTCTTGGGAAAGTCTTTAATGATAGTAGATCGACTTCAAACTAGAGGACCACCTCACTAAAATCAGGCAAAATGGCAAGGGTCGTATTCCATTACTCATTAACGTATTTGAAATTGCTCTTGAGTGGAGTAAACATTTATTAAGGGCGAAGGCCAAATTATACTCCAGCATCAGCTATTGGCAATTCTCTTATAGCTCCGGGCACATCAATCCTGCAGTTAACCCTGATATTGAAATCTCGGGGATTATTTGCATTTACAAGTATTAGAACTTGGTTCAAAATACATGGAAGACGTTTAATATTTAAAAGAAAATGAAGAGCCTTATTACTTTTCTAAGAGGGAGAAAAGGTCCTACTTGTGACAAAAAAGGATGCCATTTGTTTAATATGAAGTTTAACTCCAATGGTAGAGAAAGGCGTCCACAGTAAAAATTATCTGTTCAGAACTGAACATCTAGGATGATCCTTTTGATGTTCAATTACATATTACAGCAGTTCATTTACCCACAGAGGGCAAATGCACATTGAAGAGCGAACAAGTCATTGTGGCTGTCTTCTGCTTAATCATTCACTCCTGGAGACAGTTAGCTCTGCACACTTCACTGCAAAAAGTGTGACTCTTGTGTAGGTCCTTGCTTTTGATAGCAGATTCTATTAAAAAGAAATCCTTTTGGTTGCAAATCATTTTACTTATATTCCATAGAATTGCTTTCCCTCTTGGAAAAGTAATAAGACTTTTCATTTTCTTGCAGTTGTAAAAACTGCTCTACTTAGTTCTAAGTCAGGATTTGACAGTGGGTGTTATCATAACCCTACTCATCAAAAAAACCTTTTCTCAAGTTCCTTTTCCTCAACTGTGATGAGAAAGCAACTCACCAAACCTTAGACTTTTCTTTTTATAAAAAAATTTATTTTACTAATTTTAATAAACATTTACAGATATTTTGGATTTCAATTTATTCATTGTTACATTTTTCTCCCTGCCCTCCCCCACCCCAGTTTGCTCTTCTCTTTGAAAAATAAACGAAAAATTCTTTCATTTGTATACAATCCCCCTCCCCCGCCCCGCCCCAGCACACTCCACTATGCAACCTTCATTCTGGGCTCTTGTCATAACCATAATACCTTAGACTTTTCTTATCGACAATAAACCTAAAAACAAGCTTTCGCAGATGAGAAATTCAAGAATTAAATTAAATTAAGATGAGAATTAAAGAAGTTACCAAAGACCATTGTTTTCAGTTGACAGTGAGTCGGCCCCAAACTGTCCTGACCTCATGTCCAATGAAACAAGATTCACTCAGTTGTGTGCCACCAGGTCAATTCAGATGTTTTACTCCACAGGATTTTCATTGTCTCATTTTTTAAAACAGCTAGCTAGACCTTTCTTCCTCACTCATCTTCATCTTAAAACCCTACCCAAAATCCCTCAGCCTCATACCAACATGCAAGTCTCATAATATCGCATAAATGAGCTAAAAGGACAGGAAGAGTAGGATGTTTGCGGAAGAAAAGGAAGAGAGTGGATGAGGTGAAGTGGAGGAAAATATTGCTGGTAGTGAAGAGGTCAGGAAGCTGAGAGGCCAAAAAGTGGGAAATTCATCCACTCGGATGTTGATGTCACCAAAACAGGATAACTGGAGGTGGTTGGTAAAGAGAAATAAGAAGCAAATGCTGACATTTCCGGTGAATAAAGGTGAGACCAGGAACTTCATGGAGTTTCACACCTTGGAGTTGGACTTGTTGTGAAGGGTGCTTTCGGGGGTCTGTATACGCTGTATGACACTTGAGTTGTTTCAGGTGGTTTGTCTTCTTCCTACCTAATCTCTGAATATCACACACCATGAAGCAATCTCAGCTCAACTATTAACTACTGTGAAATCCCTTCCTTCTTAGAATACTGGACATAACTTAGTCTTTCCCCAGTGCCAACACTTCACAGAGACATGAAGAACTCAAGAATCCAGAAAGTCAAGTCACATTCATCTCCATCAAGCATTGGCAATGTAAATCCTTATTCAGAAACTAATAAAAATAGTTTAGGTGGGTGTTATTACAGCCCATTTGTGAAGAAATCCAAGGTGTAGAGGCTCATAATATTACTGTAGCTAATGTAGTGTATATCATTTCCTTGAAATAGATAGTTGAAGATGGGCTTAGTTTCTTCTTCTCCAGGAAACAAATTTGCCTTCATGGAAATGAGTCAGGCTGCAGTGCACGTTAGAAGGAATGTTCATGCATTGTCATATCCACAGTGCAGAAGGAGCAGGTGGAGAGAGAAAGCCAGACAAAGAACAAATGTGTGTTAGGTGTGTGTATGTGTATGTGTGTGTGTAAGAGAGAGAGAAACCCCATTAGACAGTTTCGAAAACAGTATGTGTGTAAGGCAAATCCAAATAGTGCACTTGGCTGTTCCCTCTTTATTCACAGACAGGCGAGGTAAATCCAGGCAGAAAGGAAGTTTGACTTATTCTTAGATTAAATGCAAAGGTTGCCTGCACTTTCAAAGACTGGGTTCAAAGTACAGAAGCGAAGGAGATCTGGTTCATAACATGTCATCTTTGACTGGTTTACACTTGAGTAGAGGTGACGGTCTCTCACCACAGATATGACCACAGTTTACAGAGGTCAAGATGAAATACAGAAGATGTTTACCAAACCATGGAAGATGCTGTGTGGAAGACCCAGACTTAGGTAATAAAAATAGAGTGTGGCTGCTTGTGTTGACAGTATATGTTAAAACCTACAAGTTAATTTAGTAAGCCAATTTTAGAAATTTTCTCATAGCAGAAAGAATTTCATTATAAACAATCATGTTTCAAATAAAAACATATTAAAGAGCTTTATCATGGAGGTGTTGACAGTCCTAATACTAGCTTTTGTATATCCCTTTATAATGTGCTGGTAAATGAAATACCTCAGCCAAGGGTTTGTTAGCAGTGATTGAAGTGGTTTTGGCGCCCAGACTGCTTTTGTGGAGCCATTGGTGGCACAAATGGTTAATGTGCCCAGATGCTAACCAAAAGGTTGGAAGTTTGAGTCCACCCAGAGGTACCTCCAAAGAAAGGTCTGATACCTTAACAATAAGCGTTGAAAAACCTTGTAGAACAGGCTCTACTCTGACCCATGAGAGGTGGCACAAATTAGAACCCACTCAATGACAACTGTTTTGTTTTATTAAGTTTATGAGTGGCTAATTTCATAGTAAGAGAACATTTTCTCCTTCTCATCCACCCCTAACAAGTACCAATGCAAAATCAGAGGGGAGTGAGACATGTAAAAAGGAAAGGTGTGTTTCCCCCTCAGTGACAGATTCAGAAGCATCTGCTGGCCTCCGTGTATGGTATTAATTTCCTTCCCTCATTCTTTTGCAGTGTATCCCCTTGGGTTGTTTGAAGTTGAAAATAAAGTCATGTTTCTTTAATCAACTCTATGAAGCTCTGAGAGAAAGAGTGGTTATGAGCTTTCTTGTAATGAAAAGTTCCTAAAAACAACTAAGTCCAGAAGAAAAAGACACGGAGGATGATGCTGAGAGTCTCAGTTTCAGTGTGAACGAGCATTATTCCCCACCTTCATCATCCCAGTTAAGAATCTCCTCCCATGGATTAGTTTATCTGTTGCTGTGTAACAAATTACAGTATAAAAGATTAAAAAGAACATGTCTATTATCACATCATTTGCATGGAACAGAAATTCAGGCCATCAATCTGGTGCTTCTGGCTCAGAGTCTCTAATAGGCTCTGAGCTGGGGGTCAGATTTAATCCATCATGAAGCTCAACTGGAGCAAGACTTCCAAGCTCACACGTTTTCAGCAGACCTCAGCTGTGGATGATGTATTTGTCACTTCGTTGTGCTCAGTAGGAATCTGTACATAAAGTAACATGCAGTAGTTTAAACAGTAAAAGAGAACACTGCAGGGAGCTCTAGTGGCCTAGTGGCAAGAAGCTGTACTGCATTCATAGAGGTGTGTGGTTCGAATCCACCAGATGCTCTGCTGGAGGAGGAGGGACAGTCTCCTCCTGTACCAGTCAGATCTAATTTGACGGTACACACACAAAATAATAATAATAATAGTAATAATAATAATAATAATAAATATTAATTTTAAAAAGAGAACACCACATGGTTTAAAATTTTAAAAACCTCATGTATCAGAGTTATATTATTTCACCACTCTAGCCAATCTATTTGCACAACAAATAATCTAAGAAGCTGCACTCTGTGAAGAAGAATGTGGTATCAGAATTGGAGGAAGACTCCAGTTAACAGCCTGAAATATGCAGGAGGCACAACTTTGCTGAAAATGAAGATTTGAAGCATTTCAGAAACCTTCAGTATTTTTATATATGTTCTATGTTACCACAAAGAAAATAAAAATCCTTACAACTGAACCAAGGACATATAAAAAGAATATTGAGTTTGTCAAAATTCCACAATCAACACCCATGGAAACAGAAGTTAAAATAACCAAAGCACGAAGATATATCTGACCTTAGCCATGATATGTTCAGTTGCTTCAGAAGCATGTGGGAGCTAGGCTATGAGTAAGGAAGTTTGAAGAATTGATGCTTTTAAATTGTGATGCTGACAAATAATGTTGACTATACCATGGTTTGCAGGAAGAGCAACTGTCTTGGAAGGAATACAGCTAGAATGCTCTTTAGAGACAGGGATGGAGAGACTTCATCTCATGAATTTTGAACGCATTGTCAGATGGGACCAGTGCCTGTTTTGTGCTTGGCAAAATAGAGCATCCTGGAAGAGTAAGATTCTCAGTGAACTGAATCGACATGGTGATGGCAACACTGGACTCCAGCGTAACAAAGTAAGGTTGGCACAGCACTGGGAGGTGTCTATTCTGTCATACCTAGGGTTGCTGTGAGTCAGAACTGATGACACTTAACAATCACACCAGTCAGTGGGTGCCCTCACTTTCTTGCCATTGGGGGCTTCAACAATACAGTGACCCACAAGATGCCCAAAGGCTTTTTCAGAGCAAACTAATGCAATGAGCCAGAGGGAGAAAGAGTGGAAGTTGGGTGAGCCTTGTGGCCTGATCTCAGAAGCGGCCTTCGTTTGGCTGTATCCTCGGAAGTCCGTGGTTGTTCAAATGGTTAAGCACTCAACCTTTCGGAAGAAAGACCTGCTGATGCCCTCCTGAGTGGGCACAGCCTTGGATGCCCTGTGGATCACGGTTCTTCTCTTAATTGCATGAAGTCACCGCGAGTTGACATCAACTATGTGGCAACTATTATAGTTTCGAAGCGAGTCACTAGGGCCAGCCCTCCCTCATTGAACAAGCACCCATGGTCCTCTTTGTGCTGGCTCATTGAATCCCCATCAGGGTTCTGAAACGGTAAATAATTTTTCTCCCAAAGAGTGGCTGGTGTATTTGAACTGCTGATCTTTCATTTAGAAACCAAACACTTAAGTCGCCACTTAGGCTCCTTAACCAACATTTAAAAAGAGAGAAGCGCACATGATGTGAACTTCAGAGAGTACAGACCTTTGAGAGTCATCTCAGAAACTGTCTGTCATGCCCGCCTTCACATGAACTAGGTAATACCACTTGTATTGACCCCAAACATCAATGTTTCCCTTCACTGTCTGTTATGGTTAGCTCCGTCCTTCCTTTCCCAGAAGAGAAAAGAAGAGAGAAAATTGAAAATTTCCTTTTCAGTTTTATCTCCTTTCTTCCAGTTCTAGTTTAGACTGTAATAGCCACATTCACTTTGTTTAAAACGTCTTGCCTTCTTCTGGTTAAGAAATTTAGTGAGTCTCCATCCCTCACTGCATAATGGGTACTGCAGAACTCCATTTCTGGAATTAATCAACCATTCCTTCCCTTCATCCATCTCTGCTTTATAGGTATTTCTGCAGCCAAATTGAAATCTTGCAATTCCTGTGCCCTTGCTCTGCTCTTTTTCCTTTCTGCTCATGCTGTTCCCTTGGCTAATAAAGCTTTCCTCCTCATTTCCAGCTGTGAAAATCCTGGACGTGCCAAAGAAGCTTTTATGTAAATTGCCAAGGTGGAAAGGAGTTAATTTATAAATATACATTAAGTATGTATGTGTGTATATAGCTATAGCTAGATTGATGATAGACAGGTGAGTAGACAGATAGATGACAGATATATATATATAGACAGATAGATGATGATAGATAGATAGATAGATAGATAGATAGATAGATAGATAATGGACAGTCTCCTCCTGTGCAATTTACTGCCTCTGAAACCCTGCTCAAAGATCACCCATGAGTCACTTGTGACTCAACAGTACTCACCAGCAACATTTTATATGTTGTTCTTGTTGTTGTTGTTATGTGCCGTCGAGTTGCCTGCGACTCGTAGCGACCCTATGTACAACAGCCCTAAACTCCACTCTGTCCTGTGCCAATCGCACTGTCTCTGATACTCCCATCCCAATTATCCCAGTCACTGAATCAATCCACCTCATAGAGG
>NW_006399900.1:2989578-3024241 GCF_000299155.1 Elephantulus edwardii
TCGATACAGTGACTCAGTATATTCCTTCCATCCTTCCATCTTCTTTTAATACTTCCGGGATCATTTAACATTCTGCTGAAAGCATCCTTGATTATAGCAACTCGAGGTTTGAATTTGTTCTTCAGTTTCTTGAGCTTAAGATATGCTGAGCGAGTTCGGCCATTTTGATTTTCTGACTCCAACTCCTTATATATTTAATAGATTTTTAACATTTTACCACTAGGCCACCAGAGGTCCCTTAAACATGTAATTTATATTATATACCATAAGAATTAAAAGATATATTGCATTGGGAAAGTCTGCTGTCAGATACCGCTCCAAAGTACTATAGAGCAATGATGTCAGTCTAGAGGCCAAGGTGTGCCTGGTACAGGCCATGGTCTTTGCAATCACTTGCTGTGCATCAGAGAGCTGGACAATGATTAGGAATGATGGGAGAATTGAGGTCTTTGAGCTGTGGTGTTGGAGAAAATTGTTGAATATACCATAGACTGCTAACAGAACGAACAGAATTATCCTGGAGAGAGTTAAATCAGGCTGCTCCTTGTAGGCAAGGCATCTGACATACTTTGGACATGTTACAAGGAGAGCCCGGTCCTTAGAGAGGGACACCATACTTGGGAGGGTGGAGGGACAGCACAGGACAGCAAGACCCTCAATGAGATGGATTGATTCAGTGACTGGGTTAATGGGGGTAGGTGTGTCAGAGAC
The DNA here is from genome assembly GCF_000299155.1 of Elephantulus edwardii. Classification (NCBI taxonomy): domain Eukaryota; kingdom Metazoa; phylum Chordata; class Mammalia; order Macroscelidea; family Macroscelididae; genus Elephantulus; species Elephantulus edwardii. The sequence goes on from NW_006399900.1 coordinate 2,990,290, forward strand.
ATTAAGACTGGCACAGGATAAAGCAGGGTTTAGGGCTTTTGTGCATAGGGTTGCTATGAGTCACAGGTGACTCGACGGCACATAACAACAACTATAAGATGTGTACTGTAAGAGAGCTCTGGTGGCCTAGTCGTGAGGAGCTGCACTGCCAACCCAAAGGGACATGGTATGAATCCACCAACTACTCCACAGGGGAAAGACTAGCAATGCTCCATGCACTTTACTGCCTCTGAAAACTCTCTGGTGAGTTGGTTCTGACTCAAAGGTATATATCAACAACGTAAGTAATACATGCTAGATGTGTATATATAGTATATAACGCACATATATCCTCACTCCATACTTATTCAATCTGTATGTTCGATAAACTGTACTGTATGAAGAAGAATGTGGCATTAGGATCGGAGGAAGACTCATCAACAGCTTGCATTATACAGATGACACAATCTTGCTTGCTCAAAGTGAGGACTTGAAGTGCTTGCTGCTTCAAGATCAAAGATTACAACCTTCAAGATAGATTACATTTAAATGTCAAGAAATTTAAAAATCTCACCACTGAACTGATAAGCAACATAGATATAGATGGAGAAAAGATTGAAACTGTCGCTGATTTCTTCTTGGATCCACTGTCCCTTAACACCAGCAGTCAGGAGCTTAGGAGACTTATGGCACTGGGAAAGCCTAAAGTCAGGGACTTCACCAAATTATTGAGGAGCGGTGATAATCAATGTGAAGACTAGGATGTGTCTGGTTCAGGCCATGGACTTTTCAGTCACTTGCTATGCTGCTGACAGCTGGACAATGAATAAGGATGACAGAAGAAGAACTGACGCCATGTACTGTGGTGTTGGAGAAGAGCACTGAATATCCCATGAATTGCCAAAAGAACAAACAGATATGTGTTGGAGCATGTGTAGCCAGAGTGCTCCTTGGAGGCAAAGATGATAAAATTGGATCTCACAAACTTGGGGCATGTTGCTAGGAGAGGCCATTCCTTGGAAAATCAGGGGAAGAGCGGAAGTCCCTCACTGAGGTGAATTGGCACAGTGACTGCAGCTATGGGCTTATGTGTGTTGGAGATGGTGAGGACGGCACAGGAGATGACAGGATTCAGATCTGCTCTTCACAGGGTAGCTATGAGTTGCACTCAACAGTACCTACCAACAGCAACATACAGAGAGTTGATACAACCCATTGTTGACTCTCTAGAGGGTTTTCAGAGGCTTCTCAAATTGCACAGGAAGAGACTTCCCATCTTCCTCCCAGGGAACAGCTGATGGATTCAAACTGGGTACCTCTGTATTGGCAGCACAACTAGCTTAGTCGTAACTAGTTGTGCTGCCAACCCAAAGACATGCAGTTTGAAACCACCAGCTGCTCCAGGGAAGAAAGATGAACAGTGTCCTCCTGTGTGATTTTTTTTTGTCTCTGAAAACCCACTGGAGGGTTAACTGTGCCTTGCTTCCTACTTGATAGTCTACCACCGCCACAAGCCATGGAGGGGGGTGGGGGAGAGGAGAGAGAGTGAGTGCGCGCTCTGGTGGCCTGGTGGTAAGGAGCTTCACTACCTGGCTGAAGGCTTGCAGCTAAAATCCACCAGCTTCTCTGCTGGGAAAAGACGAGCAATCTCTTCCTGTGCAATTTACTGCCTCTGAAAACCTGCTGGAGGGTCCACTATGTACATCACTCTCTCACTCACTCTCTCACTCACTCATTGCTGTCAAGTCTTAATAGATTTTCTGAGGCTGTAAATAACACAGAAGGAGATTGTCCGTCTCTTCCCAGGAGAATGGTGGATTCTAACCACCGGAGAGACACGACCTTTGAGTTAGCAAAGTCCTTACGAACTGTACCTATATTGATTGCTCTAGTCATCCCTATGCTTCATTCTGTCCACAAGTTCAAAGTAAAGGTGGGACCAGCAGTTAAGAAATCAGAAGACTTCGATTTTTTTTTTTTGGTGGGGGCAAATCTGCTGCCAAAGACCTCTTTAAGTGCTAAAGAGCAGGGATGTTAATTTAAAGGCCAAGGTGTGCCTGCTCAAAACCATGGTCTTTTCAGTTGCTCCTTATGCATCTGAAACTTGGACAATGACTAAGAATGAAGAAGAAGAACCAGTGCCTTTTAGTGGCGGTGTTAGAGAAGAGTACTGAGTGCCCCATGGACATCCAAGTGAACAAACTAATATGTTCCGAAGAAAGTGCAGCCGGGGTGCCCCTTGGAGGCAAAGATGATAAATAAAGCCTCATTGCATTTACTTTGGGCATTTCCTTAGAAGAGGCCAGTCTCTAGAGAAGGGCATCTTGTCTGGAAGGTAGAGCAGAAGTGAGCAAGACCCTTAACTAGATGGACTGACACAGTGACTGGAACAGTGGGCTCGAGTAGATCAGAGATGTTGGGTATGGCACGGACAGGGCAAAGTTCAGATCTGTTGTTCACACAGTCACTACAAGTCGTAGTCGACTCGATGGCGCATAAAGACCACACCGTAACTCACGGGTCAAGAGCTCAATAAAGTCTGGGATTTTAATGTATTGCCTTTACTCCCCTTCAGAAGACAATGCCGATATTGTTATATTGACTTGAGACCCACAAGGTTTATGCACTTTCCTGACTTCAGGATCATGATAAATGTCAAGTCCCCAGCTCCTGGTCTAGACACCAGTTTGACCAGTCAGAAGGAAGTGACAGGAGTTCTCCATTTCATATCCTTTTCTGGTTTTTCCCCTTCTTAAATGTGAAACTATCTAACTTGATCTAATTTTGAATAGGAAGATTCAGAATCACTGAATGACTCCTGCATTGTAGTAAATGTCCTTTTTTTGAAGGACATCCATAAACTTTTGTTCTCAGCCCCTCAAGGAGAAAAGAGGAAGTAGGACAAGGATGAAGTAAAACTTCAAGGGCCAGGAGAGGGTTTGAGCCTGTCAGTTTTTGTTCTTTGACAAATGAACCTCTTCAGCTTGCTCAACAGAACAGTATCGGGAAGGATGATTTGAAGTGTCATCTGATATCTTTTGTGGTGTCCCCTGATTTACTTCTGACAGTGTGGTGATGTTTTCATGCAGCCTGGGGCTTGCACAGGCCAGGAGGGTTCCAGTGACCCAGAGCACCTTTGCCGGATGCTGTGGCTGGAACCACAGGCATTTCTGTTTGCAAAAGGAGAGCCACTTAAAACAGGGAGCCAAAGAGTGAGGGATAATTATTTCTCAAAATCCACCGTCCAGACCTCTGTAGGCAATATTCTGAATTCTGTTCTCTTCAGCCAAATCATGTTTGCACCTGGAAGACGTGAGAAGTATTGAAAATTTCATACAGGAGATGAAACTTGACCATGACAGGAAGTGACTCCAGCCCCAGAGGCCCTGCAGTATTGACATAGGTAGTGATGTAGGTCAGAAAGAATTAGGGTTTCAAAAAGAAGGCAGGTCTCGTATTCTCTTTTATCTCTGTATGAAGTGTGTGCCCTGGAACAAAACACTCTAACCACAGGGCCGGAGTGACATTCAGGAAACAAGAGTGGTCTGAATCCTATGCTTCTGTGGGCCTGATGCAGAGGAATGTCAGACTTTTCTTCATGACTTTGTTCATCTTATGTTAGTATTGTGGTTTTCAAATACCAGATGAGCCTGAATTTTAAGATTCCAGGTGGGCCTTGTGGGTGATTGTAGCAGCTAAACGTGCTGAAGGAATAAGCTAGAGTCACCAGGCTACTTGGAGACTGAGGCTCTGGCTTCAGTCCATAGATAGCCTGAAACTCCCCCCCCCCCCGCCCCCAAGTAGCGAGAGCTGCATTGGCTTAGTGCACAGAAAGTTATGCTACCAAATCCTAGGTGGGTGATTTTAATCTGCGACCCTCAGGCCTAGTTTAAATTGTTTTTGTCAAACATTCTTCTAAGCGGTATAGCACTAGTCAGTCCATTAGCTGGACAGAGGTAACTCGTGGTTGCTGTGATGCTAAACACTGTGACACTGGTATGTCAAATGTGATAGTGGTTACCCATGGTGGACAGTGTTTGGTAGAGCTCCCAGATTAAGACAGGCTTTGAAGCAGGAGTGGCATCCACTTCTGAAATGGCTTGCCTCCAGAAACTCTTCGAACAGTGCTCGGGTATTTCATTCATAGGGTCGCTATGAGTTGTCTACGACTCGACGGCACTTAACAATAACAACAGCAACAGTTCTTCTCTTGGTTCTCCTTTCAGGATATTTCTTAGCAATCTTTTAGAATTCAGAGTCTCATGAAGAGCACCAGGTAACTGTCCAAAAGGCTGGGTGTGAACTGTCTCAGAGCTTCTGCCATTGATTAGAAAATGCGATGTGATAGTGGCAAGTTCTTGTGTCGTTTATCTTAGCAGTAAGGTGTCTGTCTGCACTCTGCAGGAAACTAGGGGGATTTTTTTTTTCATGTAACATTTTGCATGGCACAGTGGTTCATGGTCAAGTTAAGAAAGATCTCAAGTTTATCAAAAGATGACTTCATCATTTCCCAGCAGGTGACTTCCAAATAAATGAGAACATTCAATTTTACTGCTAAGTCCAGGTGAATAATACTAATTTCTACTAATGATTGCCTTGCAGGTCCTAGGTTAGCTGAGCTAATTTTGCTCCTTTTTTTAAAAAATTACATTTCTTCTTCTCTATGCTAAAATGACAACTTCAGGTATGCTGAAGGGACATCATGTAATTGCTTTTTGTGCCAGACCCTTAATGCCCTGAGATGTTTCCATTGCGAGCTGTTCAGGGAAGAAAAAAATAAAAGACCAGAGGGATAAATACATTTTTTATCTACAAAATGTAACATTGACTTTGAACTTAACATGAAAATACAAATTAAAGATAGGATAAAATCATATGCTGTAAGTAAGAACAAGGATAAACATGACAATAACAGAAAGGGCTGTCATGTCTTAAGCTGCTTATATAGGGGGAAAGCTGTTTGGGTTTGAGCGAGATTGATTAAACACAGTGGGCCGGATTCTGGCCCCAAGTATGTGTGGTCAGCCCACGAGCCCTGGAAGGAATCTGATTTTTGCCTTTATACAAATATTAGTCGTTGCTGGGTGGAAGTTTTAAAGAATCATTTTGAAAAGATAAATAAAATGAGCACAGAAAGACTAGAATGGAAGGCCAAATTTCACAAGAAGGAGTGTCCACCGCTAAGAGCTACTTCCAACCAGGCCAGAAGTGAGGACCGGACATGAGCCTGTCTGTTGCACAGATGCACCAGGAATTAGAGTTTGTGCAGCCCATCCAGTTCCTCAGCTCACCCTGCTGCCTTATCCCAACCTCCGCCCAGCAGAGGACCATAACCAGACGGGAAGACCCACAGGCCAGCTTGACCCCCTCCACGCCCCAAGTAGCTGGATGTGAAGGGACCACACGGAGTCCACTCTCCTCCAGCAAAGTAGTGATGTGTTCCAGGCAAAAACCCAACCTGGGACATTTTGGCCCAAAGGAAACATTTGCAACCAAATTATACACTTTGGGAAATAAATGAGCTTTCCTTTTGGAAGGAAACCTGGCCACGCTCTTTATGATTTGCACCACAATCATAAAGTTGGTTTTAAACTCTGTAAAGGAATGCTGCTCGCTTGGCCAGTTGGCAGGCTCTGGTGGTCTGAGTGGAGACCACTTCACCCTTCAAGCACACAGTGAGCAGCAAAGGGAAGTACTTCTCCAGAAACTGTTCTCAGAATCCATCGCCTCCCCCATCCCCAGACCCTCTGGCATGATCATTGCAACTTCAAAGCAGAGGTCTTTCCCCTTCCTCTTCTATCCTCATTTGTAAAAATTTCGAAGAGCTTCCAGAAAAATATAATGAAATGTTTCCCATTTAAATTGTTGAAAATCCAGGAGCAAGCCCACGAGAGTCTATAATGGATGCCGATTGATGCCGTGAAGGGGATTGGATATGGGACGCTTGGAGGGAATAGGGGGGAAGGGCCATTGAGCAAGTTCTTATTTTCCTCTTGAACAAAATACCTGGCAATTAAAGCCTGCCCAGGAGTCTACTCCCAGCATTCATGCCATGAATTGACCTTGTAGATAGGGCAGCTGCCGGCTTAGAGTTTCTGGGTTTCAGGTATTTTATACCAGATTAGGTGCTGGGCAATGTGTGCATATTTGGGGCCTGATGATAAGGAGGTCCTCTCACCAACTGTTCAATGAGTGGTGAGGTATTTTCACTTAGATAACATCTTCACTAGAGCTCAAAGGGAATTAAATTTTCAGAGGCTTTCACACTATTTTAATGATGTTAAGGTGAAAGTTTCCTGGTCACATTGAGGAAGTTTTAATTGTTTGATTGGTTTTTAAAATCTGTTTTACTTAAGGGAGCTCCAATGGCATTCCGTTACTATTGTTAATGTGCTCTGTCTGGTGCCAGCCTCATTCTCTCTGACGCACCTACTCCCACTACTCTAATCATTGATCCATCTCATCAAGGGTCTTCCTTTCCTGTACTGTCCCTCCACTCTCCCAAACATGATGGCTCTCTCCAAGGTCTGGTCCCTGCCTGCAACATGCCCAAAGTATGTCAGACGAAGCTTCAGAATCCTTGACTCCAAGGACCCTCTCCAGGACAAACCAGTTTGTTCTCCTAGCAGTCCTTGTATATTCAACACTCTTCTCCAGCACCAGAGCTCAAAGGCATCAATTCTCCTTCTATCATCCCTAGTCACTGTCCAGCTCTCCGATGCATAGCATGCAATTGTGAAGACTATAACCTTGATCAGGCACACCTAGGCTCTAGTCCGATGTCGTCGTTCTTCAATACTCTGGAGAGGTCCCTGACAGTTGACTTTCCCACTGCAATTCACCTCTTGATTTCCTGGCTACTGATACCAAGAGTGTTGATTGTGGAGCCAAGCAAACTAAAACTGTTAACTATCTCAATCTCTTCACCATCCATACTGATGTTGCCAGTGGTGAGAATCTTCGTTTTCTTGATGTTGAGCTTTAATCTGTATCAAAGGCTGCAGTTCTTTACCTTCTGCAGCAAACACTTCAGGTCCTCAGTTTCAGCAAGCAGGGTTGTGTCATCTACATAACGCAGGTTGTTGATAAATCTTGCACCAATCCTGATGCCACATTCCTCCTCGTATAGCCCTGTGTCCTGGATGATCTGTTCTGCATACAGATTGAAAATGTATAGAGCCAGAATACATCCCTGGTGACCCCTTCTCAATTTTGAGCCATATAGTGTCTCCTTGCTCTGTTCTGATGACTGACTCTTGGTCCAAGTATAATTTCACCTAAGCACAATCAAGTGTTCTGGGATTCCAATTCTTCTCAGAGTCCACCACAGCTTGTTGTGATCCACACAGTCAAAAGCCTTTGCATAGTCAGTGAAGCAAAGACAGGCATTCTTCTGGTACTCTCTGCTTTCTGCCAAGATCCATCTCACATTAGCTATAATATCCCTAGTACCACGAACTCTTCTAAATCCAGCCTGCACATCTGGCGGTTCTCTGTTGATGTGTTGCTCCAGTAGTTTTGTATAATTTTCGGCAGACTCTTGCTTGCGTGTGTTATTAATGATACTATTAGATAATTTCTGTACTCTATCAGGTCATGAGGAGAAATGTGGGGTCAAGATTGGTGGATGATTTATCAACAATCTGTGTTATGCGGATGACACAACCCTGCTTGCTGAAACTGAAGAAGACCTGAAGTGCCTGCTGCAGAGTGTCAAGGACTGCAGCCTCCAGTATGGATTGAGGCTCAATGTCAAGAAGACAAAGATTCTCACCACTGGACCAATTGGCAGCATCAGGATGGATGGTGAAGAGATTGAGTTTGTACACAGCTTTAGCTTGCTTGGCTCCACAGTCAACAGTTGGCACCAGCAGCCAGGAAATTAAAAGGCACATTGTCATGGGAAAGTCTGCTGTTAGGGACCTCTCCAAAGTACTGAAGAGCAATGGTGTCTCTCTGGAGACTAAGGTGCATCTGATACAGGCCATGGTCTTCGCAATCACTTGTTATGCATCAGAGAGTTGGACGATGACCAAGGAGGATAGAAGGGAAATTGATGCCTTTGAGCTGTGGTGCTGGAGAAGAGTATTGAGAATACCATGGACTGCTAGGAAAACAAACAGATTTGTCCTGGAAAGGGTTAAACCGGGTGGCTCCTTGGAGGCAAGGATTCTGAGGCTCCGTCTAACATACTTTGGACATGTTGTGAGGAGAGACAGGTCCTTGGGAGGGTGGAGGGACAGCACAGGAGAGGAAGGCCCTGTATGAGGTGGATTGATTCAGTGACTGGGATAATTGGGATGGGAGTGTCAGAGGCAGTGCGATTGGCACAGGACAGAGCGGAGTTTAGGGCTGTTGTACATAGGGTCACTATGAGTCGCAAGCGACTCAACGGCACATAACAACAACAACTATCAGGTCACCTTTTTGGGGGATGGGAACAAATATCGATCTCTTCCAGTTTTTGGCCAGGTCGCTGTCCTCCAGATTAATCGGCACAACTTAGTGAGCACATCCAGGGCAGCATCTGTTTGTTGCCTAGTGGTAAGGAATTGTGCTGCCAACCAAAAGGCACGCAGTTCAAATCCACTAGATGCTCATGGCAGAAAGATGGACCATGTCCTGTGTGATTTGCTGCCTCTGGAAATCCGCTGGATGGAGGGCAGCTATGAGTTGATTCTGACTCTATGGAACCTAACAACAACAACAATCTGAACCATGCCAAAGTTTACAAATCCCATTGGATTTTCCAGACAATAGGCAAAATTACCATTAATTGATGCAATTAAATTGTTACAATGTCAAAGCAAACCCTTACTGGGCATTGTTAATCACGCCCTCTATCTCTGTTCATGAATTGTTTTTCTTCCCTTCTGCTTTTATTTAATCCATAGTATGTTGCTGTTACATAAGTAATGGGCGAGGGATTCAGTACTTGATTAAGCAAATGATGGCAATGTTAATAATTAAGAACCATATGTAGTTCTGAGACTTTGCTGTGCATTGGAATCACCTCGGAGCTTTTCAAAGTACCAGTGCCTTGTTTCTCTCCCAGATATTGTTATTCGTAGGTGCTGTTGAGTCAAGTATGGCTCATAATTACCTTATGAAGAACAGATCTGAACTCTGTCCTATCCTGTGCCATCCTCACCCTCTCTGACATACTTGGGGCCATTGCTGCAGTCACAGAGCCCATTGCTGTGTCCATCCATCTCATTGAAGGTCTCCCTCTCTTTCCCTGACTCTCCACCTTTCCAAGCATGATGCCCCTCTCCAAGAAACAGCCACTCCTTGGAATATGCCTAAAATAGTGAGACAAAGCTTCTCCATCCTTGCCTCCAAGGAGTACTCTGCCTGCACCTTCTCCAAGACATTTCTGTCTGTTCTCTTAACAGACCATGGAATATTCAGTACTTTTCTCCAGCATCACAGCTCAAGGGCTTTAATTCTTTTTTTTTTCTATTATCCTTATTCATTGTCCAACTCTTGGATGCATAGTAAGTGATTGCAAGGACCTTTATGGCTTGATTTAAATGGCGTGGCGTGTGACCTGAAGTGGGCAGATCTGGGAGCCCCTGCGGTGGAGAACATACAAGTCTGTCCTGTGCACCAGGCAATTGGCTGTCAGGCACTGTGTGTTGAATAAGTAAATGAGTAAAGGTCTTGAAATTAATCTGCCCACACACCATCAAAAGAAATCCCAGATAGTTAGATGATTTCAGCTCTTAAATATTTCGAGTGGTTTGAGGTGGAGTATGACATACGTTTTTAGGTCTTCCTTTCTTCCTCTCAGAAATTTTTCTCTCTGCTTCTCCCTAGTGAAAGCAACCAGGGCATCATGTTTGAGCCGCTTCATGGCATCTTTTCTCTCACTTCTGTGTGCCTTTGTGTGTGGAAATGCTTAAACATTAGTTCTTTCAGCACTCTCTACTTGTATAGTAAATATGCCCAGTGACAGTAAATATGATCTTCAGGTTGTTCAACCACGTTAATCATTTTCATCTTTCCCATCACCTTTAACAGAACTTGGGGTCCGCTAAACCTTCTGTCTTCCTTTCTACCTTACTCCCACTCATCTGATAATAACTGGTAACAACTAAGAAACGTTGATTTCCATCCACTTGACTATTTTAAATATAATTGGGACCACCATACAGCATTTGTTCTTTTATAACTTATTCTGTTCAGCACAGCGTCTTCAGGTGTCAGTGTTGTTTAACACGTATCCGGTCTCCATGTTTCATTCATCCACACACTTGCTCATGCAGAGGTAGGGTGTTTCCCTCTTTCTGCTGTTGCAGATGCTGCTGCAATGAATGTGAGTGTACAAGTAGCTACTTGCATTTCTGTTGGGCTCAGTGTTTTTAAAATTATTTTTTAGGTATATAGCTAGGAATGGAATTACTAAAGAATATGGTAATTCTGAGCAAATCACCAAATATTGGATGAGAATTTTCATAAAGCAGTTTCAGTAATCATGGCTTGGCAATTTCATAACTGATGGCTCTTGATTGAATTTGTGTCTTAGCTGCTCTGTCCCTCCGGGTAAAATCCCTTCTTCCTGTAATGCTGGAGTTCGTTGTGGGTGGAGTGGTCTCATCCTTGGCCTGCGGTACTGACTCCTTCTCCTCGCTGTTTGAATAGGCAGCACACTTGTTCCCCGGTGGAAGATCTCTACTTCTCCCTCCCTGCCTCTAGCTCACTGCACCCCATTCCCCTGTTTCCCAGACACCGAACCCTGGCAGCGGATAAGTCAGCTTTTATTGTAAAAATGTTTATGGAGACTGTCAGTTCTTAACCTTAAAACTGAACCATGCTGTTTGTATTTTTCTAAGTGGTGGAGAGTGTGAAAGACTAATGAAAATGGAGCGTGAAGAGATCAAACATGCGTCATGGAGTCTTTGTTCAAGACCTGGAGCAGGAGACATTCCGCTATTGGGGGGGAGTGGGGGTCCGGCATTCCAGGGAATGGGATCCATGTGAGTCCCACTCAGACCTGAGTTCATGATCCTGTATGAGGGAAAGGAGGCCAGCAGCCATGGAAGACCAGTGGAGATGGAGAGGGGAGCCTCATAAGACTCTGTATCTTTTTTTAAAAGCTATAAATATATGTCCTTTGGTCAGATAGGGAGTTTCTGGTGGCCTAGTGTGTAGGAAGTCGCACTGCCAATCCCAAGGCAGGAAATTTGAATCCACAAGCTGTTTCATGGGAGAAAGATGAGCAGTCGTCTCCCGTGTGACTCATGGCCTCTTACGACCTGCTGGAGGGCGAGCTATGAATTATGTTCTCACCTGACGCCGATGAATTGTTGATTGGTGGATCAGATAGCAAATGGATGCACTTATAACAAACTCTATCTTCTGACCTTCTCCAACCTGCATTTCAAAAGTCAGAATTTTGAATGGTGCTATTCATAAGTCCACCATGTCATGCTGCGGGACTTTGGTCTTGCTGTGTGACTTTTCTGTGGAAAAGAATCTCAGAGTTGGGCCCTTCATAAGTGAATAGTCAGAACTTTGGTTAAAAAAATGAGTCTGGCTCCATCTAAAAAGCTCATCTGTCTATCTGGCATCTTGAAGGGTGAGTGGGAGAGTCCGAGCTGAAGCAAGCAAATGGTATTTTCACAGGGCACACTCAAACTTTGCCAGAGGAAAATGCAGCTGTGTTGCTACACGAGTCTTTCCAGTTGGGGCCTGTACAGCTTAGTCAAACAGAGCATTTTCTTGGTTGAATTCTTGGCATGGTTGGCTCTGTCTACACAGACTTCAGACACACAGGTGTGGATGGATCCATGGGCCTCTGTTTTCTGGGTGATCTCTCTGGAAAACCCAGGAGCAAGTGTCTAGAGGAGTTGGTGATGAATGCTTCTCAGAGTTTTGTTTTCCTTTGGACACAGATTAGATTTTCCTTCTTGAACTTCATCAGTGAATCGTTGCTTTCATTTGGAGAACTCTGGGTTAAGTGTTGAACGGTCTGCATTTTATCCTTGCTCACAGTTTGTTGTGGGTGCACTCCTGGCCTCTGAGTGCCCTTGGGTTTGAAGGGGAGCCATGTACAAAACACCTACTTTCTTCTCACTTGTCTCATCGATTGACTGGTCTCTTTTAAGTCTTCTTGGGCCTTCAGGCTGTCTCTCATGTCCTGCTTAACCTGACTGGCCTCTGGGCTAGAAAAGTCTGTCCTAGCAGGAGCCAATCTGAGCCCACACTAGCCCTTTCCTCAGAACTGAGTGACATACTTGAAAAGCCACAATGAGGGAAAGTACATTAGAGGTCAGTACTCCACATTTTGGGCAATTTGCTACCTAAACAAGCATAATGCGCTTATGCCAGGGGAAAAGCAAAAAAGGCTCGACCCACCGTCTTTGTTTTGACCCATAATGCCGCTTAACTTATCTGGCACGCTTCTTCAGCTCCTCGCCAACCGTGAGAGAAGAATAAAGAGTGAACCCTCACAGTATCCATCCCAGCTGTTGTTGTTGTTGTTATGTGTCATTGAGTCGGAACCGACTCAGAGCTGACCCTCCAGTGGGTTTTCAAAAGCAATAAATCGCACAGAAGGAGAAGGCCCAGCCTTCCCCAGTGAAGCAGCTGGTGGCTTCAAACTTCATGCTTTGGGGATTGCAGCAAGGCTTCTTAGCACTAGGCCACCAGTGCTCCCCTCCCATCCAAGAAGCAAGTATAAGTGATTGATGGCTCAGAGAGCCTCTCCAGCCAGACTGGATGCCTTGAAGTGCATTTGCAGTTGATTTCATTATACTCCCTCAAGGCAAAAGACCTCAAACCAATGGAGAGCTCTTTCTATCCTAGGATGGACAATTTCCTGCCATTTCTTACAATTAACTGCCTCTGAAAACCCACCATAGGGTCAGCTACGTCCAGTTCTGACTCTGTGGTACACAACACAACACACACAAAGTGGTCTTCAGAAAAATGAGTCCATGACTCAGTCACCTCCCCTTCATCTTCTAGTTAAAGCCAAGGTTATCAAGTTTTAAAGTTCATTAGAATCACCTGGAAGGGTCAGCTGCTAGGTCTCACCAGAGACTCTGATTCTCAATTGTGGGTGAGACCTCAGACAGAAGTTTTAACAAATTCCCAGGTGATGCTGACCCTCATTGGAATGGGAGCAACACTATAAAAATCTCAGGGTTGACGTGGTACCTCAGGTTTTTAATAATGAAGAGAAACAAGCATATTCAAAAAGTATTGAGAATTTTACTTGAGAAAGTAATTTGTGGTATAGTCACACAATGGAATACTATGCAGCACTAAGGAGCAATGATATCATGAAATACTATACAACATGGGAGAGGCTAGAGAGAATTATACTGAGTGAACTAATTCAGTCCCATAATGACAAATACTGAATCAAATAGAAGGATAACTAGTAAGATGTGTATAAAAGTCCAAAGGGAAAATGGGAGGGGCCCAGGAACTTAGGGTGGGGAGAGGGTGGTATCACGGTGTGCAGAGTTTGGTGGGCAGAGGAAGGGGTGAAGGAATGAGGAAAGATATCATGGGGACCTGAAAAGACAAAGTGATAATGGGCGTAGATCAATCTAAAGCACAGTATAAGAGTGATCATATAAAATACGATCAGTGTGAATGAAGGGATGTATAAAACACAGTGGACATGAGAAGAACACAGTGTATTTTGTATGCAAACCAATATAAAATTTAGAATATTGGGGGGAGGGAGGAAACGAGTAAAATGCCAGCCACTACTACTGCCTTCTTTTCCTGGCCTACTTCCCAGTTCTCTGAAATCCCGCTTTTCTCCATCAGGGCTGCTTGCTGACACACTTGTGATTTGTAGGGTGTAGTGAGTCAGATGTGCGTAAATGCCCACAGTGCTTACACAGTTTCTGTGGACTTTTTTCTAGACAAAGGGAAGAGAACTCTGGGAAACTAATGATAAGGAGTTGCGCTGCCAATTGAAAGGCAGATGCTTTGAATCCACCAGCTGCTCCATAGGAGAAATAGGAACATTCCTTCCATGTGATTTACAACCTCTGAAGACCCACTAGAGGGTCAGCTATGATTCAATTCAGACTTGATGGCAGATAACAAAGAGGAGAATGGACATTGCTTTCATGACATCACTCAGAGAAATGTCTTCGTCACGACTGTTGTGACTAGACCTGGGGCCAACCAGCTAAGTGAACCAAAGCAAGAATTGAGCCGGAAGGACATTTCTCTTCCTTTGCCAGAGCGTCCGTTCATCAGTGCACATCCCAGGAACTTAGGTAGTTGCATGTCCCACATTTATTAAACTCTGAAACCCTTTTTATCATTCATCTATCCATGGATTCATTCACCCACCCATTGATTCACCCATCTGTCCATTGATGTATTCATCCAGAGGATATTTACTGAAATCCTATTATGTGGTGGGCTCTATTGAATGATTCTACAGTGACCGTTGAAACATCATTCCTGCTTCAAGTTACTGACATCTTGGTCAGGGTTGAAAGCAAAATAGAAGCATGTAAAAATAATATTGTCCACTTTTGACAAATGCTATGAATTAAATAAGCAGTTGATTGAAAAAAGTGATAGGAAGAAGGGGTACTACTTCTATAAAATAATTTCAGAAGAATTCTCTCTTTCAGGAGGCAACATTTACAATAAAACATGAAATACGAAAGAGGCAGTGAAAACAGAGGACTTGGCTAGTATGATGCCAGAGCAATTTGAGGTATCAGGGGAAAATGTCCTTCTTGCTATTAGCAGGTATGAATAGACTTGAAGATGTTAACATAGCTAATATTTACTTTCTGAAGGGCAGTTGACCTTCAATCTTCTCGGTCTAGGAGGTTCTCAGTGCAGGGCCTTTGAGTCTAAAGGACACATTCCACTCTCACTCTTTTTTCCTAGATAGGTCCCTCTTTTTTCTGTTTATTTGTTGGTTCTCTTTTATATCTCAAATGATCCATTCAAGATATGGCAAGGTCCTATAGATTATATCGTGCCTCATTAATGTAAGCAACCATAACTCATTAATATCACAGAGGTTAGGATTTGCAACATATAGGAACGTGGTGGTGGTGGTGGTGGTGTTATGTGTCATCGAGTCGCTTGCGACTCATAGCTACCCTATGTACAACATCCCTAAACTCTGCTCTGTCCTGTGCCAGTCGCAACATCTCCAATACACACATCCTGATTACCCCAGTAACTGAATCAATCCACCTCATAGGGGGCCTTCCCCTTCTGCGCTGTCCTTTCACCCTACCAAGCATGATGTCCCTCTCCAAGGACCTGTCCCTCCTTGCAACATGTCCAAAGTATGTTAGACAGAGCCTTAGAATCCTTGCCTCTAAGGAGTCACCCAGTTTGACCCTTTCCAGGATGAATCTGTTTGTTTTCCTAGCAGTCCTCAGTACTCTTCTCCAGCACCACAGCTCAAAGGCATCAATTCTCCTTCTAACCTCCTTAGTCATATAGGATAAATTACATCATATCACAAAGTGCTGGATAATTGCATAATGCTGAGAACTGTGGTTTAGTCAGGTTGACACATATTTCAGAAAGGGAAAAATTCAATGCCTAACAGCTAGTACATGAGCAAAAGGAATAAAAGTCTAATAGTGTATGTAAAAGAAATAGAATTTTGATAAAATAATACAGAGAAGAGAGGAATTAATTCTACTAAGATTAGGAAAATTTGCACATAAAAATCCATGAATAAACTTTATAAGCCCAGTGACTTTTATATGGCTTGAAGCCTTCATTTTTCTCAGCAATCAGGTTGATATTATTGTCTTTAGATGCCACTGAGGTGAGTACAGCTCATAGCAACCCTATGAACAACAGATCTCCACCCTCTACTAACATGTATCATCCTCATCATTTCTGTCATATTTGTGCCATTGCAGCAGCCACTGTGTCAGTCTTTCAAGTTGAAGGTTGTCTTCCCTTTTGCTGACCTTTCACCTTTCCACCTATGATGTCCCTCCCCAAGGAAAAGCCTCTCCTTGCAACATGCCCAAAGAATCTGATATTATGCTTTGTCGTCTTTGCTTCCAAGGAGCACTCCAGCTTTATTCTTTCTGAAACATGTTTGTTCTTTTGGCTGTCCATGGAATATTCGGTACTCTTCTCTAATACCACAGGTCAAAGGCATCAGTTATTAGGTCATCCTTACTGTCTGGCTCTCCAATGCACAGTAAGTGGTTGAAAAGTCCATGACCTGAATCAGGCTCACCTTAGTCCTCAAACTGACACCGTTACTCATCAGAAATTTGAAGAAGTCCCTGACTGCGGACTTTCCCAGTGAAATATGTCTCCTGATCTCTTGACTGCTAGTACTAAGTGTGTTGATTGTGGTACCAAGTAGGATGACACCATTGACAGTTTCAATTTTTCCTCCATCTTTCATAATGTTGCCTGTTGGTCCAGTGATGAGAATTTTTGTTTTCTTGATGTTGAGGTGTAATCCATTATTAAAAGCTATCGTCTTTGATCTTCTACAGCAAGTGCTTCAAATCCTCCTCACTACAGCAAGCAAGGTCATGTCATCACATAATGCAGACGTTGAGAAGCTGGACTCTGAAGAAGAATGTCACATCATGATCAGAGGAAGACTCATCATCACTCAGCAATCAAGAGGGGATGATAATTGGCCCTATTTGGTGAAGATCATTTGTGGAAGATTTATTGAAATGATGCATAAAGTTAGGATTAATCTAGCACAAAGGAGGAACTCAGAAGAGATGCAGGATATGATAGTGTGGCTATGATGGGGGGAGAGAGCTTGAGGGGAAAAGCATTAAAAGATTGTAAGGATAAAAATTAGAAAAAAGACTTGTATCTTTTTGTTCCTTGGAGGCAAAGATTTTGAAATTCCATCTCACATACTTTGGGCATGTTGCCAGGGTTCCTAGTTTTTAGAGAAGGACATCATGCTTGGAAGGGAGAAGAGTCAGTGCAGGAGATGACCCTAGATGAAATGGATGGACACAGTGACTACAACAATGGGGGCAGGTGTGTCAGAAACAGTGACATTGGCTCAAGATAGGGTTGAGTGCAGAGCTCTTATTGTTCACAGGGTCACAATGAGTCATAGTCAACTTGATGGCATATAACTATAATGACAACAACATATCTGTATGTATATTTGTATGGCAGCTGATATATTTTTGGAGTACATTCCTAGGAATGGGATTAGTGGATCAAATGGTGCTTCTATTCCTAACTTTCTTAGGAAGTGCCAAACTGCTTTCCATAGTGGGTGTACTATTTTACATTCTCAGCAGCAGTGTAATCTGTTCACTCCCTTCCCAGCATTTGTTGTTTGCTGTCTTGTTGAAGTTTTGCTATTGTTACTAGAGTGAGATGGTATCTCATTGTTATTTTGATTTGCATCTGCCTAGTTGCGAATGCTTATGCTTGGAAAGGTGGAGGATCAGTGAAGGAGAAGAAGACTCTTAGCCAGATAGATCAGTAAAATGACTGCTGCAGTGTGTGTCAGGACACGTGAGGACGGCACAGGAGAGGACAGGGTTCAGATCTGTTATTCATGGGGTTGCTGTGGGCCCCGCTTGACTCAACGGCACCTAACAACAACAACAAAGTAGCTAATGTGAGGAGCTCTGATGTCTTAGTGGTGGAAAGTTGTGCTGCAATCTGATGACACATGGTTCAAATCCATCAGCTGTTCTGCAGGAGAAAGATGGGCGATCTCCTCCCGTTTGAATAACTGCTTCTGAACAGCTGCCAGTGGTTCAGCTATGGGTTGATTCCACCTCGACAGTACACAACAATAGCTAATGCTTTTTTTCCCCGTATTTAGTCATTGTCCAACTTTCAAATGTGTATTAAACAATTGAAAACTGCATGGTTAGGTTAGGTCAGACACACCTCACTTTGTAACTGATCTCCTTATTCTTTAGCATTTTGGAGAGATCCCTGACAGCAGATATCTCCAACGCAACAACACATCTTTTGATTTCTTGACTTTTGCTGAGGGTTGATTGTGGATCCAAGTAAAATGAAATCAATGATAACTTCAATCTTGTCTCCATCTAGCATGATGTTGTCTTTTGGTCCAGCAGGTGAGGATTTTTGTTTTCTTGATATTGAGACGTGATTAGTTTTGAAAGCTGTAGTCTTTGATCTTCTTCAGTAAGTGTTTCACAGCTGTTTCACTTCCTACAAGCATGTTGTGTCATCTGCACAGCGCACGTTGTTGACGAGTCTTCCTCCAATCCTGATCCCACATTGTTCTTCATATAGTCCAGCTTTTTAAATTACTTGTTGAATAGGTTGAATTCAGGGTGAATGAGGTATGGAGAAAGGGCATGACCTTGACACACATCTTCCTGGGTTTAAGCCATGTACTGTTTTGCCCTATTCAGACAGCTGGTATTAGGAACGTAATCTCTCAGGGTGTTTGGTTATAATTACGAAGCTTATGAAGGTTGTGATTAAGAAGCATCACCTATTCTGTCAAATACAGATATGGACATATTTACAGCATATACAAATATGCATGTAGAACTGTCATCTGACAAACTTATGTACGGTCATGAGTGCTGTCCATTTCTTCTGTCTATAACTATTAGTCTAACCTGTTTGCCTATGTATTTACATGCAGATTAATGCTTGTTAATACTGATAATTCAGCATTATGCATGTAACAGTGTTTACATTTAATGTCTGTATCTCTATTTTCCTCTCTACATCTTCACATTCTCTCTTAATACTGTCTGATCATGCCCTTATTGTATATTTTTTTCTGTCACATATGTATAGTCTCAACACTCATTTTTCCTCATCTTCTGCTTCCTCTTCCCAACCCTATTAATTACTGAAGAATGGTTCTTTCTTTGTATAAACCTTTCCTTGTTGTTGTTGTTGTTGTTATGTGCCGTCGAGTCGTTTGAGACTCATAGCGACCCTATGTACAACAGCCCTAAACCCTGCTCTATCCTGTGCCAATCGCACTGCCTCCGACACACCCATCCCGATTACCCCAGTCACTGAATCAATCCACCTCATAGAGGGTCTTCCCCTCCTGCGCTGTCCCTCCACTCTGCCCAGCATGATGTCCCTTAGTTTTTTTATAATAGTGGACTCATGCAATACGTGTCCTCTTGTAATGGACATATTTCACTCGATGAAACATCCTCCAGATTCATCCATGTTATATGATATTTCTATAATTCTCTGTGGGAGCTCTGGTGGCCTCATGGCAAGAAGCTGCACTGCAATACCGAAGGCACAAGGTTCAAGGCCACCAGCTGCTCTGCGGGAGAAGGATGGGCAATCTCCTCCCATGCAGTTAACTGTCTCTGAAAATACACTGAAGGGTCGTCTATGGATTGGATCTGACCTGATGCTAAACAACAACAAAAACAACATTATTCTTTTATGTTGCATATTATTTTGTGTATATGTACTATAGTTTGTTTATCCATGCATCTTTTGAATGGCACTTAATGTTCTTATTGCTACTGTAAATATTTCTGCACTATGTGTGTGCATATATCTATTAGTGCCCAACTAATTTGTCTTTAGTTTAAAAAAATTATATAATATTGATTTGCTTATAAAATTCATTTACAATGTGTTTCACACTATCATTCTTTAGTCTGTATACTTGGTGGACTAGTGGCCTAGTGGAATGACTTCCCAAAGGCACATAATTCAAATCCATCAGCTGCTCCATGGGAGAAGGATGGACATTCCCTTCCTGAGTGATTTACTGCCTCAGAAAACCCACTGGAAGGTCGACTATAAGTTAGTGCCGACTCGATGGCATAAAACAACAACAACAACATATACCTGCTCGTGGGGTCTCTAGATCAAATGATATTTCTGTTTCCAAATTTTATTTTCATTTATTGTTATTGTTATTATTAATTTTAATGAACATTTACAGAGATTTTGGATTTCCATTCATTCATTGCTGCACTTTTCTCCCTGCCCCACCCCTCCCATCCCAGTTTGCTCTTCTCTCTGCAAAGTAAAAGAAAAATTCCTTCATTGATATATAATACCCCCTACGCCCCGAGTATACTCCACTCTGCAACCTTCATTCTGGACTATTATGATAGTCATAATACCCTGTAATATATTGCTTTTTAAACCGTTCTCTCCCTCATCCGTTTCAATGCAGTATACATAATTTATCTAGTTTTTCTCATTCTTACCCCAACCCTGATGTCAGTCCAATTCTATAGCAGTGGCACTATGCAGTGTTTGTCCTTTTGTGACTGAGATATTTCACTCAGCATTTTCCACAGAGATTGTGCCATTTTATATTTTCACCAGCAGTACATGAGAGTCCAATCTTTCTACACCCAAGCCAACAGTTGCTGCTTTCTGTCTTAGTGAGTTTTACTATTGTCACTATGCATCAGAGAACTGGACAATGAAGGATGACAGAAGAATTGATGCCTTTGAGTTGTGGTGCTGAAGAAGAGCACTATCTCATGAACTGCCAAAAGAATGAAGAGATATACCTTAGGAAGAATGCAGCCAGAGAGCTACTTGAAGGAAAAGATGGCAAAGCTTCATTTTTTTTATACTTTGGACATGTAGCTAGGTGAGGCTATTCCCTGGAAAGGGACATCGTGCTTGGGAGGATGGAGGGTTATCAAAGAAGAGGAAGAGGTTCAACGTGATGGACCGACACAATGACTTCAAGAATGGGCTCTAGTTTGTCCGAGATGGTGAAGATGGCACAGGACAGGAAAGGATTCAGATTAACAGTTCATAGAGTTTCCATGACTTGTACTCAACTCGATGGCACCTAACAACGATTGTCACGATGGTGAGAATCGTAATTTTGATCCTCATTGTAATTTTGATCCTCATTTCCTATCAATGGCTCGATGGAAGAAAGATAGGCAGTCTCCTCCCATGTGATTTACAGCCTCCAAAACCCAATGGAGGCTCAGCTGTGAGTTGGTTCTGACTCAAGGACAATCAATCGAATGCTTTAATAGCTAATGTTATCAAGCAATTTTCCATGTGTTCTTTGGCTATGCCTTCTTGGTAAAATGCCTTTTCATGTCTTTTGTCCATTTTAAAATTTAATTGTCTTTTTATTTTTAAGGTGTGAAGATTTTCTATAAAATTTAGAAATGAGTCCTTTATCTATAGTTTCATTTTTTTAGTCTTGTGGAGAAACTTTTTTGATACACGTACTCAATTTTTAGAAGGTTCAGTCATTTAGTTTATCAAGTGCTATTTGTGCATTTGTGGTTATGTTTGATAGTCTATGTATGCTATAAATTAGAGCTCTTATTTCTTTCCTCTTGAACCCTGCATGGTTCAGGATCAGAAAAGGTGTGTGTCAGGGATGCAACCTATCTCTATACTTTTTCAATCTGTATGTGAAACAGATTATCCAAGAGGCTGGGCTCTATGAGGAGGAATATGGCATCAGGATTGAAGGAAGACTCATCAACAACCTGAATTAAGCAGATCACACAATCTTTTTTGCTGAAACTGAGGATAAAGTGGGGCGTTTGCTGCAGAAGGTCAAGGATTGTAGCTTCAATATGGATTGAAGCTCAACATCAAGAAAACAAAGATTCTCAACATTGGGCCAGTTGGCAACTTCATGGTGGAGAAGAAATTAAGATAGCTGTTAACTTCATCTTACTTGGTTCCACAATCAAAGCTCTTGGCACTAGTAGTCAGAAAATCAAAAGAAAAATTGCATTGGGAAAGTCAGCTGTAAGGGACCTCTCTAGATTACTGAAGAGTAATGATGTCAGTCTGGAGACTAAGGTGCACCTGATCCAGGCCATGATCTTCGCAATTACTTGCTATGGGACAATAACTAACATGGCCCAAAATATGTGATATGGAGATTCAAAATCATTGCCCCCAGGGAGCAACCTAGTTTCACCCTCTCTAGGACAGACCTGTTTGTTCTCCTGGCAGTCTACCATTTGTTCAACACTCTTTTTCTAGTACCACAACTATCTTCCTTAGTTACAGTCCAGATCTCTGACCAGTGTCTCATATAGGTCCTTTTCTGGTGAATGATCCTTGTGCATTAGAGAATGTTTATTGTTATTTGGTTGGTGTAGTGTGTGTGTGTGTGTGTGTGTGTGTGTGTGTGTGCGCGCGCGCGCGCGTGTGTGTGTGTGTGTATCTCATCAGTTATGTTGAGTTAGATGGCTGCATTGTTGAAATTCTGTATCTTTGTTGAGTTTCTTTCTCATTGTTCTATTTTTCATCATAAATTGTGTGTTAAAATTTCCAACTATTCTTGTGAGGTGTGTTTTTAAAGTCTGTTAGTATTTTGGGACCCTTTCATTGGGTATGTGGATATTTATTCATGGTTATATCCTCTTGTTATTTACCCTTTAACCATTATATAATTGTCCCTTATGCTACTTGGATTTGTTAGGTTTGTTTGGGTTTTTTGCTTTGAAGTCTCTTTTATCAGAAATTAACATTGTAAGCCCTGATTTTTTAAGTAACTGTTTGCTTAATTTTTCCCAGTCTTTTTTTAATTTTATTTTCATCTTTGTGTCTGGATCTTCTATAGGCATTTGTTGATGAGTCCTGTTTTATTCTCCTTTCTACCGTTCAGTTTCTCTTGCCAGTACATTAATCCACATATTTTCAGCGTTACTAACTGTTAGGTGTGCATTTACTTTTGTCATTATTTTGGTGGGATTTCTTTTTCCTGTCCTGTTGTTGATCATTCCTTTCTTCATGTCTTTTCCTGTGCTAGTTCATTTTGTTATCATGCTTTCATTTCCTTCATTGTTGTTGACTTTGTATTACGAATTCTTACGACTTTTCTGTCTTGTTTTGGTTAAAGGGTTTATTAACTTTCTTTGTGGTTGCCCTGTAATTTATTTTTATCTCCCTTAGTTTAAAGCAGTCTATTCTATCATCCTGACTTCCTCTCCACATGAATGTTCTGTGACTATAACATTTATTTCCTTCTTTTTAGTTTGTAGTTGTCATTTATAGATTGATGCCTCTGGTTCTGTTTTCAATCTTGCATGTTAGGTTTCTTCTTGAGAGTTCTTTTCCTTGGCTGTGTTGGGTGGTATTTTTTTTTTAATTTCATTATTTTTTGTGTGTACCATCAAATCAGATCTGACTGGTACAGGAGGACATTGTTCCTCCTTATCTAGTAGAGCATCTGGTGGATGGGTGGTATTGTTATGTGTCTTATTCTCAGGTTGTTGTCTGACACAGTGATTCTGTGTCCAAAAGACTCCCATTATAAATGTATACAAGTTTTGTCTAGTTTTATAAATTTCTTCCATTTCTGTTTATCTGTGAATGTCCTGACTTCACTGTTCTGTTTCCAGGAGTGTTTTGCTGGACCCATAATTGTTGGTTGGCAATTTTCCCCCCATACTATTCTCTTCTTGCCTGCATAGGTTTTGCCAGGAAACCAGAGCTTGGTCTTCCTGGTTGACTGTTGTAGGTAACAATTCATTTTGTCCAAGTATTTCCAAGATTCTTTGGTTTTGGAAAGTTGGTTATGATAATATCTTTGTGACTTCTCTCAGAGAGCATCCTGTACTAGCTAATGAAACTTCTTAGAAACTTTTCTGCCTCTATCAGATTAGGGAAATTTTCTGTTATCAAATTATCAGTATTTCCCTCTAGTTTTTGTTGTTGCTTGTCTGTTACTTTGTTTGTTTTGCTTCCTCTAGCTTTGAAATGCTTCTTGAGAGTGTCCCACATAAATCTTTTTTATTTTTCCTCTTTTTTCCCCAATGATTTTTCCCAATACAAACTAATATGGAGATATTATATTCTAAATCATTAATCCTTTGCTTCATTGCTTTTTTCCCCTACTGGTTGTTCCTTACAGTAAATTCTCTTTCTGAAATCTTATAAATGTCTAGTTGCTGTTTCTGTGTGGTGACTAATTTTCTAATTTTCCCCCTATTTTAGTCTTTTACTGTTTTCCTAAATTCTTCTAGAATGTTATCTGTTGTCTTTTCCCTTTATTTTGTAGGTGATTTCTACGAGTTCTGAAAGTCCTGTGTGAGTATGTGTATGTATGTGTAAAATACCCTATCAAGTAATTCTAATACTCATTATTTCTCAAGAAGATTTCTTATTCCTGCTATTTTTGTTACTTACTTGTATCAACTTATTCTGTTTCTTTGTTGGGCTTGACATTGGCTGCTGTCCCCTAGTTATTGTGGAGCTGTTGTACTTATTTGTTGACTATGTACTTGTTTACTGTGTTGGGTTTTTTTATATCTGGGAGAGCAGGATGGCTATTCTTTAGTCATTGATTTGGCAAGACTGGGATTCTCTCTACCTACCTTTGTGTGAAGTCACTGGTGGTCTTGTAGACATTGGTTTCTATCTACTGGCCATGAATAGTAGCTGTGGGATATATTGACATTTAATACATTTGTAAAAATCAAAGTGGATAGATAAAACAAAGGTGGTTACATTTGCTAAGTATATATAACAAAGAGAGAGGAGGAGAAATAGGAAGAAAATATAAATAAAAGGAAAATAGATAATAGAAGTAGAGCCCCTATGACTATGCCTTTTGCAAAAATGATGTTATCGTTATGTGCCATCAAATCACCTGAGACTCATACTGCCCCTATGTACAATAGCTCTAAATCCTGCACTATCTTGAGCCAGTCTCCCTGCCTCAGACACAGCTACCACCATTATCCCACTTACTGTGTCAATCCATCTCATCCAGGGCCTTCCTCTCCTAGACTGTCCCTCCACCCTTCCAAACTTGATGTCTTTCTCCAAAGACTGATCCAACCTGGCCACATGCCCAAAGTATGTGAAATGGAGCTTCAAAATCCTTGCTTCCAAGGAGCAGCTAGGATAAACCTATTTGTCCTCCTGGCCCTTTATGGTATGTTTGATACTCTTCTCCAGCACCACAACTCAAAGGCATCAAATTTCTTCTGTCATCTTTGGTCATTGTCTAGCTCTCTGATGCATAACAAGACAAGAGCCTGAATCAGGTGTATCTTAGTCTCCAGATTGACATCATAACTATTCAACACTTTTGAGAGGTCCCTGACAGCAGCTTTCCCCAGAGCAATTTGCCTTTTGATTTCTTGTCTACTACTAGAGACCTACAAATGTCACATGATCAATGAAGTGTTTGCCCAAGCAAGTGGACAAGGAACCTGATGTGAGGTTCTAGCCTGAACACCTCCCACAGCTGAAGTAGCTATCTGAGAAGCTGCCAATCACCCAGGCACTGCAAGTACATGCCACTTTTTCAGGTTGTGACTTAGAATTGCAAATGGTTGTGCTGGTAGTGCTTGAGGACATAAGTGAACCCAAGTGTGGGTGTGATATGACAAGGAGAGTGTCCCTACCCACCAAGCGGTGAGGTCTGTGGGAGGGGGCACTGACCATTGTTATTGTTGTTATATGTCATCGAGTTGCCTGCGACACATAGCGACCCTATGTACAACAGCCCTAAACCCTGCTCTGTCCTGTGCCAATCTTATTGTATCTGATACACCTACCCCTTTTACCCCAGTCACTGAATCAATCCATCTCATCCAGAGTTTTTCTCTTTTGCACTGTCGCTCCACCCTCCCAAGCATGATGTCCCTCTCCAAGGACTGGTCTCTTCTTGCAACATGTCCAAAGTATGTCAGACAAAACTTCAGAATCCTTGCCTCCAAGGAGCAGCTTTCTTTCACCCTCTCGAGGATGAACCTGTTTGTTCTCTTAGCAGATCATGGTTTATTTAATACTATTCTCCTGCACCACAACTCAAAGGCATCAGTTCTCCTTCTCTCATCCCTAGTTATTGTCCCAACTCTCTGATGCATAGCAAGTAATTGCATGAAACTATGAACTTGGAGAAACTATGAAAGCTATACATGTGATCAGGTCTTTTGTTCATAGAGTTGCTATGAGTTGTCTACGACTTGATGGCACTTAACAACAACAAAAACATGGCCTGGATCAGACACATCTTCGTCTCCAAACTGACTTCGTTGCTTTTCAGTACTCTGGAGATGTCCCTGACAGCAGACTTTCCCAATGCAATTTGTCTTTTAATTTCCTGGCTGCTGGTACCAAGAGTGTTGATTGTGGAGCCAAGCAAACTAAAGCTGTTAACAATCTTAATCTCACCACTAGTTATCCATAAATTACAATAAGGAAGATGGGAAACCATTCTTTGCCTGGCCACAGATCACTTCCCTATCATGGAGCCAGTCGGCAACCAACTTAACAGTTTCTGCTCAGATTCAATCAGGGAGTTTTATCACCTGGAGTTCCTTTTCTCTACCCTCTAAGCAATAGGATTTCCCTTCTGCACTAACTTTCAGCTTAAATGACTAAGGTCCAGACCTAGCCCCTTTCATTTACTCCTCCTCCCCTGTGATTACTTTATGTGTCTAGACTTCTCTTCTTTTTATCTCTACGTGTCCCAAGATGGAAGGACTCCTAGTTAGTCTCTCTCCTCAGTCATTTTTCTATTCTCTCTTTCCTCGTGGCACTTGTTCTGATTCTATACCTACATATAGGTGGTTGCAGTTCCAGGCTTGTTATCAGTCTGTGTTTCATTTGGTTTTTCGGATCTCTGTCATAGAGGGATTGGACAGAGTGTGGCACTAGGATGCCATCGTGTTTGTATCTCCAAAAGAAGTGCTTTTACATCAAGTTGCTTTATATTTTACAAGTGTGAAAACACCAAAAACACAAAGAGAAGCTAAATAACATGACTATGGTAGAGCCTGCCTTTTTTTCCCTTCTTTTTTTTTACAGAGGTTTTGGATTTCCATTCATTCATTGCCTCAATTTTCTCCCTGTCCACCCCTCCCCACCAGCTCGCTTCCCCCTCCGAAGAGAGAAAAAAAAA
The DNA here is from genome assembly GCF_000299155.1 of Elephantulus edwardii. NCBI lineage: Eukaryota > Metazoa > Chordata > Mammalia > Macroscelidea > Macroscelididae > Elephantulus > Elephantulus edwardii. The sequence continues at coordinate 3,017,081 of NW_006399900.1, forward strand.
AGAAAAAAATTCCTTCATTAGTATACAATTCCCACATCCCTTCCCTTTTTAATACTTTCAAAATATATTTTCCTACATCCTTTATTGTTCAGAAAATTAGTAACAGGGACAGAGATTTTGTCTTCTTTGTTGTTGTTGTTAGGTGCCATCATGTCAAGCATGACTCATAGTGACCCTGTGAACAAAAGACATGAACCCTGTTCAATCCTACACCATCCTCACACTTCCTAACACACAAGAGCCCACTACAGCAGTCACTGTGTCAATCCACCTCGTTGAGGGTCTTCCTCTCCTTCACTGACCCTCCACCCTTCTCCAAGGATTAGCACCTCCTAGCAGCATGTCCAAAGTATGTGAGTAAAAACCTCATCATTCTTGCCTCCAAAGAGCACTGTTGCTGCAAACTCTCCAAAACATATCAGTTCATTCTCTTGGTCATCCATGAGATCTTCAGTGCTCTTCTCTAACACCACAGCTCAAAGGCGTTAGTCCTTTTTCTGCCATCCTTATTCATTGTCCAGGTCTCAGATGCATAGAAAGACTATGCACTCTAGTCTTCAAACTGACATCATGACTCTTAAATATTTGGGAAAAGTCCCTAACTGCAAATTTTCCCAGTGGAATGTGTCTCCTTATTTCCTGACTGCTGATACCAAGGTTGTTAATTGTGGATCCAAGCAAGATGAAGCTGTTGACAGTTTCAGTCTCCTCTCCATTCATCATGATGTTGCCTGTCAGTCCAGTGGTAAGAATCTTTGCTTTCCTGACAATGAGATGCAATCCATACCAAAGGCTGCATTCCTTGATCTTTTGCAAAAAGTGCTTCAAGTCCTTCTCACTTTTGACAAGCAAGGTTGTGTCATCTGCATAATACAGGTTGTTGATGAGTCTCCGTCCAGCCCTGATGCCACACTTCTCCTCACAAAGTCCAGCTCCATGGATAATTTGCTCAACATACAGATCGAGTAGGTATGGAGAGAGAATACAACCTTGGTGCACTCCCTTCTTAGTTCCAAACCATGCTGTGCTCCCCTGCTCTGTTCGCACAACAGCCTCGTGGTCCATGTGTAGGTTCTGCATGAGCACAATCAAGTGCTCTGGGATTACCATTCTTCTCAATGTCACCCACAACTTGTCATGATCCACACAGTCAAATGCCTTTGCATAATCAATAAAGCACAAAATGGACATTCTTCTGGTATTCCTTACTTTCAGCCAGGATCCATCTGACGTCAGCAATGATATCCCTGGTGCCACAGCCTCTTCTAAATCCTTCTTGAACTTCTGGCAGTTCCTTATCTATGTATTGCTCTAGCTATTTTTGAATGATCTTCAGCAATATTTTGCTTGCATGTGATGTCAGTGATATTGTTCGATAATTTCTACATTCAGTTGAATCACCTTTCTTGGGAATGGGAACAAATATGGACCTCTTCCAATCCATTGGTCAGACAGCCATCCTCCAAGTTTCCTGGCATAGTGGTATAGACTGATGAGCACATTCAAGGCTGCTTCTGTTAACTGAAACAAGTAAATTGGTATCAAATCCATTCCTGGGGCCTATTTTTTGCCAATGACTTCAATGCAACTTCTACTTTCTCCTTCATTACTATTGGCTCCTGTTCATATGGTACTTCCTGAAATTTTTCAAAGTCAGTCAATTCTTTCAGGCACAATGACTCTGTGTATTGCCTCCATCTTCTTTTGATGCTTTCTGGGTCATTCAATATATTGTCCATAGCATCTTTCAATATTGTGTAATATTGCTTCCATTTGTTTTTCAGTTCTTTCAGCTTGAGAAATGCAGAGCAAGCCCTTCCATTTTTATTCTCCAATTCTAGTTCTCTGCATATTCCATAATAATGATTTGCTTTGTTCTCTCAAGCTGCCCTTTGAAATAGTCTGTTCAGCTCTTTCACGTCAACATGTTTTCCTTTAGATTTGCTTCTTGATGCACCAGTGCATTCTTTAGAGTCTCTTCTGACATCCACTTAGATTTTTTTCCTTTCTCCTCTGTTTTTGTAATGATCTTTTGCTTTCTTCATTGATGATATCATCCCACAACTCATCTGGCCTTCGATCACTGGTGTTCAATGCCTCAAATCTGTTCTCAAAAGAATCATGGAATTCAGATGGAATTGATTCAAGATCATATCTTGGTTCCTGTGGACTTATAATTTGAAATTGCATATGAGTCCTTGATGATCTGACCCACGGTCTGCCACTGGCCTAGTTTTGACTGTCGATATTGAGTTTCTCCAATGATTTCTTCCACATACGTAGTCATTCTGATTCCTATGCAGCCCATCAGGTGAGATCCACATGTAAAGTCATCTTTTGTGTCTTTTATAAATGTATTTGCAATGATTAATCTTTGTAAATACAAAATTCAATTCTTCTATATCCAGCTTCAATTGTATTACCAAGCCCATATTTTTCAACTACTGTTCCTTCTTTTACTGTTTCCTACTTTTGCATTCCAGTCACCAGTTATCATTAACGCATCCTGGTTTTATGTTCGGTCAATTTCAGACTGCGTAATTTGGTACAAATTCTCCAATTTCTTCCCCTTCGTCTGCGGATGTAGGATCATATATTTGAATAATAGTCTTATTAACGGGTCTTCCTTGTATGCATGTGGATATTATCCTATACTTACAACATTGTATTACAGGATAGAACTTGATATTCACTTTTTTACTATGAATACACTGTTCTTCCTCTATTTTTCATTCTCTGAATAGTATACCATATGATTATATGATTCAGAGTGGCCAAAGCTGGTCCATCACATCTCACTAATGCCTAATATGTCAATATTTATGCGTTCCATCTCATTCTTAACAATTTCTTGTTGTCCAACACTCAAGCTATATGCATTCCATATTTCAGTTGTTAAACAATGATTGTAATTGATTTTCCTCATTTCAACTGACTTTGGAAACATCTATGATCTTGCCATTTTCCTTTCTCTCCTCTCTCTCTCTCTCTCTCTGTGTGTGTGTGTGTGTGTGTGTGTTTCAGCAAGATTTTGCTTGCATGTGATATTAGTGATGGTTGTTATTGTGTGCCATAGCTGACTCTCCGACAAGTTTTCAGAGGCAGTTAATTGCATGGGAGGAGATTGCCTATCCTTCTTCCACAGAGCGCTGGTGGCCTTGAACTGCTTGCTTTCAGGATAGCAGCACAGCTTCTTGCCACTAGGCCACCAGAACTTCAATATTAGTGACACTTTTCAATAATTTTCACATTCTGTTGGATCATATTTGGGGAAAATGAGAGTAAATATGGATCTCTTTCAGTCAGTTGGCCAGGTAGTTATCCTCCAGATTTCTTGGCACAACCTGGTGAGCACATCCAGGGCCACATCTGTTTATTGAAATGTGTCAGTTGGTATTCCTTCAATTGCCGGGGGCTGGAATCCAGTTTGGAAGTCATCTGCAATGGCCGGATTCTACAGAGACTTGTTTACTGGTACTGGTGAGGATTAGGGTGGAATGTTGATTCGCTAACGGCTGTGAGATGATGTGATTCGTCCTCATATTTAAAAACCCATTTGGTTTTAATTGGTCTTTTGTCAAACATTCTTCTAAGTGGTATAACACTGGTCTGTCCATTTGCTGTACAGAGGTAACTCGTGGTTGCTGTGATGCTAAACACTGTGAAATTGGTGTGTCAAATGTGATAATGTTTACCCATAGGGAACAGTGTTTGGTGGAGTGCCCCTAATAAAACAAGCTTGGAAACAGAAGTGGCATCCACTTACGAAATGGCTTGCCTCCGGAAACGCTGTGAAAGTCGAGAGATGACAAAAGTTATACAAATGTTCAGGTCTTTCATTCACAAAATCACTATGAGTCATCTACGATTCAACAGCACTTAACAACAACAACTGCAACAACAATTGCTGGGGCCTTATTTTCTTATTACATCTTCTTATTGATTTGCATGCAATCATTCATATATATTGTGTTTTGTGCATGGCCTTTGTGCTTTATACAATCTTAATTTACATTGTATTTCATTCTTGTATATTGTGAGGCTTCATGTTACTACTTACTGGCTATATTTGCGAAAGCATGTATGTCAGTTACTTCATGCTTTATGCTTTGATATTCTAGTTTTAGATATCCATTTTCTCTGATTCCCTTTCTAGTTTCTTCTAGTTTCTTTTTTTCCTTTATTGTTTAAAGTCAGATACATTCTACAAGTAAACGGCATACAGAAAAGAGCACTATTCATAAGAGTATAACTTAGTAAATTTTCACAAGGTAAACACACCCAGGTAGCACCTTTTAGATCAAGAAGTACAACATTGGGGTGGGGTCCTGAACAGACCGTGAGCTCATCCAGTGTGTTGCACCTCATAGCCACCACTCTTCTGGTCTCTAACAGTATGATTGACTTTTCCTGCGTTAATTAGAACTTCGTATTAATAGAGTCATGAGCTTTATGTTTCTCTGCATTTGGCTTCTTCTGTTCAACATTGTGTTTGTGAAATCCATCAGTGTTGGCAGGTGTGATTATATTTTGTTCTGTACAGTGGCCTAGTGGCAAGAAGCTGCACTGCAATCCCAAAGGCACATGGTTGGAGGCCACCAGCTGCTCCGCAGGAGAAAGATGGGAAGTCACCTCCCATGTGATTAATTGCCTCTGAAAACCCGCTGAAGGGTCTGCTATGCGCCAGTTCTGATGCCACGGTACACACCAACAACATATCATATATAATGCTGTATACCCATCCACCATGTGCATATTTACATGCCACTTGAATGGCCATTTGATTGTCTCTGTCATTTGAAAATTCATCACAAATATTTAACGGGTCAGAAGAACAACATTTGATACCAACTTATAACATCCAGAACATTGAATGTCTACGGCTTGGACTCTTGTGGCCTTTCTCTTTTTTCCATTTATCGCCCCATTAAATCTCTCTTACAATGACTGCATAAAGTTATAGGTGTAATTTCATACCTCCCTTCTTCTTTCACAAGCTAGTCATCACTTTTTTCTGTCAGATTCTCATTATCTGCTGCTTTTATTACCTGATCTGACAAATCCCTGTAAAGTCACCAGAGTACACAAATCAAGCAGTGTTGAGCTTGACTGCATATAGATGCTAATTATCTCACAAAAACTAATTGGGGCTCCAAACAAAAGGGAGAAGTGTTCAGGATAAAATCAGTATTGTACTTCAGAGCAGTGTTCTTGAACCAGTCAGTCACCTTAGACACATAGTTGGAGCCAGAACTGGGAGAGTATTGGAATTCAGTGACAATGAATTAGAATGACAAGCTACAGTGGAAAGAACACTGGCATCTACTTAATAGATAGAAACTCCTCAACTTCAATTTTCTCATCCATGTAATGGAGCATTCATGGGTACCTTATGAGTATTAATGCTCAGTGTTGTGTGGCTGTTGTGTACCATCGAGCCAAGACCAACTCATGGTTGACTGACTAGTGGGTTTTCAGAGGCAGTTAGTCACGTGAGAGGAGATTGCCCATCTTTTTCCCATGGAACATCTGGCAGATTCAAACCATGTGCCTTTGGGTTGACAACACGATTCCTTCACCAGAGGTGATATTTCTCCCAGACATGTTCTTTGAGTCCAACATTTTCTGTTCATCTCTGGAGACCCACTCTTTACCCTTGGCCATTCTAATAATGCTTTAGCACCTAACTTCTTTACCAGTGGATACCTAATTTCTTAGCTCTGGTTGGATTTGGCCATAAGTCAGCATGAAAGGACATGAGAGGAAAAGGAGAAGCAGATTGCAGTTGATGTTGTCACTTCTCTTTTTGTCTCTTTCTCTTTTTTTCTGTCTCTTTCTGGTTAACAGTGATCCCTGCTTTCCTTACCTAATCAGGTCTAGAGGTCTCCCTGACCTTTCTGGTCCTGGATGCTATAGAACTTATGTTGATTCTAGGATATTCTGCCTAAATTTAAAATCCCATTGCTGTCTAATCACAGCCAGTTTATAGCTGACCCTCCAGCCAGTTTCTAAGGTTGTAAGTTACTTGGGAGGGAATTGGCCATCTTTCTCCCACAAAGCAACTGGTAGATTCAGTCTACCAGAGAGGTTTGGCCAGGCATCAATGTATTATTTCCGCATTAATTCATTACTTACCCAAACTTAAATAAATGCATGTTGATGCCATCATGTTCATGCGAGGGGAAATAGAAAACAGGAGCATCTCTGCTGTGTCCTTTTCAAGAACACTTTGATGAGTCATAAACAAAAGCATTGTCTTCTTTTCTTGACCCTCAGCTAATGATTTCTAATGGGAGAATTCGCTTTGCGAGATTAGCACTAGGATATACTTTGTCTATATAGAACCAGAGTAGGGATTTGTGTATAGATTGTCAGTTCCCATTGAATGCCTGTCATAATAGAACTGTGTTCTGTAGGATACTGATAGCTGATTTTTCCAAAATTCATTACCAGACGTTTCCTCCTCTGTGCAGCAGGTGTTTGTTTTATAGCCACCAGACACTTATATGGAGGTAGGGAGGTAATAATAGGGTAGAAAATAGGGTAAACACCCTCTGCTACCTAGTGCTTTACTTTCTCCGCTCTCCCAGTGACCCTCATAGGGGGAAATACCAGGGGAATTAATGATTGTAAGCCATTGTCCTTCAAATCTCTTAGCACATTAAGCCAGAATCCATGTAGGAACCTCTAGACCATGAAAAAGTGAAGAGAAGTGATGTCAAAGATTCCATAGGTGGTGAGTCGTAATTAAGGGTCTGGAAAAGTTTGTGGTGTAGGGATTGGTAGTTCACGTCCAGCAGCACCATGGAGGACAGGCTTGCACATCTGCTTCTGTAAAGGTAAGAGCCAAGAAGAAAGGAGCAGTTCCCTCCAAAACATGTGGGGGCTCCATGAGTCAGAATCAACTTCATGGCAAAAGTTTTGTTTATTACACTGATAATTCAGAATTTCCCATTTTCTGCTCTGACTTTTGTATGCCTATAAGCATTGCTTAAGTCACTCACTAGATTCTGAATGCCTTAAAGACAAAAGCCTGCCCAAATATAATTCTTAAAAGACTAAAAAAAGTTAAGTCTTATATGAATTCAGAACAAATACATGTTTGTTTTTTTAATTATTATTAAATTTTATTAGTTTTAATGAACATTTACAGAGATATTG
>NW_006399900.1:3024526-3074341 GCF_000299155.1 Elephantulus edwardii
TTTTCCTCCCTCCCTCCATCTTCCCTTTCCCCAGTCCGCTTTACAATGCATCTTATTCTAGACTGTTGTCATCCATATAAAGCCTACTCTTATATTCCTTTTAAATAGTTATTTCCTTTATCTATTCCAATGTTCATTATATATCCATTCTTCCCCCCCCCCGCAACCTTCCATGTCAGTCCTGCTTTATAACAGTGTATTATTCAGTATTTGTCATTTTGTGACAGATATTTCATTCAGCATAATGTCCTCCAGGGTCACCCATGTTGTATAATGTTTTACAAGCTTATTTTTTTTCAGTGCTGTGTATCCATTGTATGAATATGCCAGAGTTTTTTTATCCATTCATTTCTATCCATTCATCTATTCATTATTGTTTGGCACTTGTGTTGTTTCCAGCTTTCCACTATTGTGAATAATGCAGTAGTAAATATGGGTAAGCATACATCTGCTTAGGTGGCAGCTCTGGTTTCTTTAGGGTATATTCCCAGTAGTGAAATTGCTGTGTCAAATGGTATTTCTATTTTCAACTTTTTGATAAAGGGCCAAACTGCCTTCTATAGTGGTTGCACCATTTTACACTTCCACTAGCAGTGAATAAGGGTTCCAGTCTCTCCACAACCTCGCCAGCATTTGTTGTTTGCTGCTCTGTTGAATGTTGCTATTGTTGCTGGGGTGAGATGATATCTTTTTATTTGTACCTCTCTGATACCTAGGCATTTTGAACATTTCTTCATGTGTTTGTTTGCCATCTGAATGACTTGGTGAAGTGTCTATCTCTATCCTGTGTCCATTTTGTGATTGAGTTGTTGAGGTGCTGGAATATTCTATAAACTTTAGAGGAGTCCCTTATCAAATATGTCAGTACCAAATTTTTCCCCCAGTCTGTGGCTTTCCTTTTTAACCTGTTGGAGAAGGTTTTTAATAGGCACAGAGATTTGATTGTTTAAAGGTTGCATTTATTTATTTTGTTCTCTCCTGGTTATAGGTTTTTCATGATACTTGGAAGACTGTTCCTATTGTGAATTAGAGCTTCTAGAGTTCTTCAAAGCTTTTCTCTGATGAAGTTTATAGTCTTTGGTTTTACTTCCAGGTCCTTGAACCACCTTGAGTTGGTTTTGTGTATGATGCAAGGTGTGGGTCTTGCTTGAGTTTTTTACAGATGATTTACAATTTTGCCAACACCATTTGTTTAAAAAGCTGTTATTTCCCCATTTAACTGATTTTGTTTCCTTGTCAAAAATCAGTTGACTATAGGTGAATAAGCTGATTTCTAGGTTCTTAATTTTATTTTCTTGATTTATGTTTCTGCCATTGTACCAGTACCATGCCATCTTGACCACCAAGGCTTTGTAGTAGGATTTGAGATCAGGGAGTGTGATGCCCATGGCAGACAGTTTTTGGTGGAGCTCCCCAATTAAAACAAGCTTGGAAGCAGGAGTGGCATCCACTTCCAAAATAGCTTGCCACTGGAAATTCTATGAACTTGGAGAAATGACAGAAGTTACACAAGTGTTCAGCTCTTTTGTTCATAGGGGCGCTATGAGTTGCCTACGACACAAAGACACTTAACAACAGCAACAACAGGCCAGCCAGCAGCTGCAGTGAAGCAGGATCCGAAAGGGTCTGCTCCACACCTGCTTAATGATTTATTTAACTGGTAATTGAAGGAACTAACAGAAGATGCTAGTGCTAGTTCAGAGGAACTGATATGTATAAAGTGAGTTAGAAAAATTATGGTGAAGTAAATTTGTAAATTAGAACAAAATTGGTAATGATGTATAGGTCATAAAACATGATGGTATAAGTTCCTTTTTGTACCAGATACAGTACTTTTATATTTCTATAGCACAAAAATTTAATATAACTTAGCATGGAACTTTTAATCTGGGCCACACTCAATAGTAGATAGTAAACTGAACCAAACAAAGAAACAGTCTCTTAAGAAAAAAAACAATTCTCCCTAGGTAGATCTGTTGTTAGACTGTGCCGTGGTATGAAATAAAATGACTTGAAGTCATTTTTTTTTTTATTTCAAAGTTTAGGATCATTTGTCTTGTCCCACGTATGTTGAACTCTCTCACCACATGACACCGAGCACATGGTAGACGATCAGTAAGTGTCTGTTGAATGAATCCATGAATAGTAGGCATGCCTCAGATACTTATTTGGAGAGACAGATTGGCCAAATCAATCACCTATAATTGCAATGGCTGCCGGTTTTCCAAGCAGGATCAAACAGAACAGCACTCCAAATAGGAAAAATCTGTGTAGGCAGGTGGGCAAAGGAACCAATCCAAGTGGTGTCTAGCTTTCTCTTCATCCCAGGCCGAATTAAGGGTGTGATAGTGCCATAATCATTTTATAGTGTCAGTAGGGGTTCCCTAGTAAATGAGTGCTACTAGTTTCTGACAACCCACAGAGCAATACAGGTGCACCATGAAAGTCGAAGGGGGAATTGCTAAGCCTCAACTCCAAATCTTTGAAATAACTGGCAACGAGGCTGTTAAGAACGAAGCATGTGTAAATGAAGAAGTAAGCAGGGAGTAGACTTTTGCAACAGATTCTACCCAACTTGGATCAGCGGAGGAGAAAGAGGTATTCTAGTCGAGGAAGATAGTATTTATATTTTACTCATTTAGAATCATAATGCTTTTGTTCTAGTGGGTTTTTTTCTACCCTCAGTTTTCTGTTTCCAGCACTTGGGATGAGTGCTTGTTTACTTTTTAGTTTTGCAAAACATTTCTTTACTAGTGTCTCTTGAGGGTTATTCTGTTCCTAGTATGTCGACACTGGATGACTTTAGAGGTTTTCTACAATCTTCATCTCTGTTATAGAAGCATTAAATAACTAAGACACCCACGATGACCATTTTTGTAAGAAATAACTTCACTCCATAATTGGTTAGGTTTTACTGTGTAAAAAACTACCCTGAATTCGATAGGTTAGTGTCACATTTATGCTTTTCATGATTCTATGACTGGGGTAAGTGTCTCTTCCAATCTGGGTTGCCTCAGTGGTGACAGAATGATCACATTCATGTCATTGGCTCTTTCCAGACTGACCTATTTAGAGTTGATAGTTTCAGCTCCTCCTATCTCTCATCCCCCAACAGGCTAGGCTAGGCTTCTTCACATGGTAGTTTCAGGATTTCAAAGCAAGCATAGGAAATCTCTGTTGGACAAGTGCTTTTCGAGTCTCTGATAGTGCTATGCTGTCCCATTGGCCAAAATAAGCCACGTGGTTAAGTTCAAATTCAGTGTGAGATATAGAGCTACCCAAGGCATGGAGACTATTGAGAGGGAATTTATTCACATTTTTTACAAATGAATTTATCACAGGTACAATGGTGCAGTAACTTCCTTAAATTTTCAAAGTTAGAAAAATAAAAAAATTATTAAAGAAAAAAATTTTCAAAGTTAGGCAGAGAAAATGCTGGGGCAAAAAACCAGATCTCTGTAGTCCTAAAGCCATATCTACAACATAATGAGCTCTTTCTAGGTTTAAGGTCTCAAAGCCACTGCTGTCCTGTTAATTTCAACTTCTAGCAACCCTATTGGACAAAATAGAACTGCTCTAGAGAATTTCCAGTGCTGTAAATCCTTACGGATTCAGATTGCTGCAGAAAACCTCATAGATTTGAATGACAAACCTTCTAAATAACAATCTAGTATCTTAACCACAGCGCCAGCAAGGCATTTTGTTTAGGCCAAGTATGCTTAAAATGAATTTTAGTGGTGCTTGGAACAGAGAGAATTGTGACAGGTTTTAAATGTTGTTGTTAAATGCTGTTGAGTCAAGTGTGACTCATAGCAACCCTGTGAAGCCTGTCCTACACTGTGCCATCCTCACAATCTCTGACACGCTCAAGCCCATTGCTGCAGTGACGAAGTCAATCCACGTGGTTGGGGATCTTCCTCTCCTTCGGCATCCCCAACCATGATGTCCCTCTCCAAGGAATAACCTATCCTAACAACATGTCCGAATAAGAGAAGAAACTTCATCATCTTTGCCTCCAAGGAACACTCTGGTTGCACCTTCTCCAAGCCATATCTGTTTGTTCTTGATACTAAGCTTTAAGAAATAGCTGTCTCAGAATACCAAGCTGGTGAAGATTCCCTATGATCACTGTCACTCACATCCTCAGCCTCTGCCGCCCCATACTCAGCCTTGCCTGCCAGAGTTCTGCCTCTCCTTAGCATAGCAGCCTTGGTCTAGGCTTTGGACCCCATTTCATGTTGGGAAACGCAGGCTCCATATGGGGATGTTGGCCTTCTTGTACCGTGTCACATCCTTGCTTTAATTAAAAAAGACATAAATAGTTGAGCCTCTTAGGGATACTAATTTGATGTCTCATCAAGCCCACTTTTATTAAAAATTTGTTCCAAGTTTGACTTCATGTAGAAGCTTAGCTCTTGATGGGGGGGACAGCAGAGACTGAAGCCCCCCGGTGGCCAATCTTGGACTGTCATCTATAAAACCAGCAGAGGTTGACATTCCCCCCTGAAAAATTCTGATAAATAAAATTGTTTCCATCCCCTAACAATTCACAAAAGTGTTTTAAAGATGTTAAATGTTTCTTTGGCCAAACTGGATTTCCACCCTGGTATGCTGCTTCTGTTCAAGCTCTGGTTGCATAGTGGGCTAAGCATTGAACTACTAACTGAAAGACTGGCGGTTCAAACCCCTCCACAGCTCCGAGGGAGAAAGGTCAAAAGGCCTGGCTCTCTGGATACTTACAGCCTCTGAAATCCTATGGCACTTTTAATCGTCTCTATCCTCTAGGGTCACAGTGAAATGGAGCTGACTTGTAGATTTTACTCTGTGTTACATATTTCCTTAGACTCAAAGAAATAATGTCTGTTTAATTTCTCTTCCCTCTTTAATCTGACAGACCAGAAAGGAAGTGGGTCCTGCAGCGTAGTAAACTCTAGGTTTGGGGGCGGGAGGTGGGGCGGGTGGTTAACTATCAGTGGAGAAAGCACAACTGGGAGGGAAAAAAATCCCTAATAATCAGCACACTTTGGAGATCAAAGCAGTTTACAGAAGTGTTCGCAGTGAACTTCATTTGTCCATCCTGCCCCAGCAGCCTTTAATTAACAGAGAAGCACAGGAGTGGGCACCGCGTGAGCGATCCTGTCCCCCAGGGAGCCAGCTCGCTGCCCCAGTGCTGTGAGCTGACCATTCCTCATTTCTTCTAAAGCACGGCCTGAGATCATACACAGGGTCACTCCCAAGCCCTAAAGTAAACATCTTTATACTTTCTGCCATCAGAACCAGAGCCTCCTCATCTATTAGTGAGCCTTTCGACACGAAGCTCTGTTCCCATGCGGGGTGGCAATGTTCCCGCATTCTTGAAGCATGATGTGTCTATGGCACTGGCTCCCAAAATTATCTTAAGGGTCCTACAGCAAAGACTGTGGGACACTGCCATTCGGGACCATCCTCTTCAGCCTGGGAGAGCTCCTCCAGCTTTGTCCAGGCTAGGTGTCAACTAGAACTAAAAAGCAAGCACACAAAACCCTCCTGGTGTCGATTCTGACTTCTGCCTGCCCTGCGTGTTACTGAGTAGAAGCGAGCCTAGGGCTTTATCTTTATGGAAGGTCACAGTGTCTTTCTCCCATACCACCTCCACTGTCTGTTCAGCATTGTCAAGTCAGATCCACCTCATAGCTGGGACCTTCCTTGCAGGTTTTTAGAGGCAGTAGATTGCACGGGAGGATTTGCCCATCCTTCTCCTGTGGAACAGCCATGAATTTGAACTGTATGCCTTCGGGTTGGCAGTGCAGCTCCTTACCATTAGGCCATGTTACCATTAGATGGATTCAAAACACTAGTCTTTGGGTTGGTGTTTTTGTGGTGAGTTGTCGTCAAGGTGATTCTGATACGTGACAAAGCGGTGTATACCGAGCAGAACTACTCTGTGGGGTTTTCAAGGTGGACGTTTCTGAAACAAATTGCCAGGCTTCCTTCCGAATTACCTCTAGGTGGATTCAAACAACCACCTTCTCAGTTAGCAGTTGAATAATTGACCATTGATGCCTCCCTAAACAAGAACATTCCACACCACCCACGGACGTTCTGCTATAAAGTGGGGCCATGGCTAGCCACTCTATTCCTGCCAAAAGAACAACTATGTCTCAGAGAAGGTGCAGCCGGGATGTTTCTCAGAAGGAACGTCCTCCCATATACTTTGAGCGTGTTGTTAAGAGGGGCCAGTCCTTGGAAAGGGAATCATGTGTGGAAAGCTGAAGGGTCAGGGCAAGAGGGGAAGACCCTACATAGGATGAATTGACCCAGTGACTGTAACATTTGGGCTCACATAGAGTAGAGATGATGAGGATGGTACAGGAGAGGACTAGGGTCAGATCACAGTTCACAGGTCACTGTGAGTCATAGTCAATCGGACAGCACCCAACAACAAGGAAAAGGAATACGTTCAATCACATAGAGGTTCCCTTAAAGCAAACGGCGTGGCTTCTCCTTGACAGAGCCTGGTTCCTTCTTTCTGGCACTTCACAGAGCAGCCTCACCACCCCCGACTGTCACTCCTGCGTTGGTGGTTTCTAGGGAGAGAGCAAGTGCACCCCATGGGAACAAGCGTGCAGATTTCACGGTTTGAGACTCATGCAGTTCGTTGTCCTGGGCTTCTCTTCCTACGAGCCCTTGCTTCTCAATCATGTGTGAAGATAATCAGTGTGTCCTTTCATTGCAAATGGGGAAACTTCTGCTGTTCCCCTTTGAAATACCACCAGTGGCATTCTTGAACTTATTTTTAGATGTGTGGATGTGTTCCAGACAGAATTGATGCCCGCCACAGATAAAACCCTGAGTGTGTTTCTCGTGGGTTGATGGGAAGAAGAGGCGGAGGTTTTTAATGTGGAAGGACCCCAGCCATATGCCTGTGCGCAGCATAGATTCCTTTAATCTGAAAAAGGAAACAAGCATTGTCGATAATAATATGCAGATGTCCGGCACCAAATGAAGACATATTGCTAATTAGCTATATTGTTAGTACGTTTTAAGGAGAACGACTACAGTGACGTTAATTATAATCTCTGTTGTTTGTTGTTCAAAGTCTCTGAGACCAAAAGCATTGCTAATAATATCTTCTTTAATATCTTCAATAGAAGATCCGAGATTTTTTTTTCTTTAAAATCCCACATAAAAGCCACATTAAGGGTAATGAAGCCTGTAGCCTTAGCCTAATTTAAACAAAATATAACTAGGCACACAGCCATCAAAATCATCAACTAGTGCTTTTTGGGGGCACCCTGAGTGTGTGGATTGAGGGGGTTTGGGATTTAGAGATTATAGATATGGTTTGTTCTAAGCCTTCCAAAAATCTGCCATCTCATCCACCTCCCAGAATTTAGAAAACAAACTCCTCGATCCAGTTCCCATGGAGTCGGAATTGACTCACAGGTGACCTTCCAAGTGTTTTCAGAGGCTGTGAATCCCACAGGAGGAGATTGCCTGTTTTTCTCCCTCGGAGCTGTGGGCAGATTCAAACTGCCTGAGTCACTGCTTCCTCTTGTTCGCAGTGAAACTTGCTGTCGACTACACCACCAGGGAGCTCTGTGTTAGGTTAGAAATAGTTGCCATGGTCAAAGGGAAGAATAGAAGAGAAAAAGTACTAAAATTGTGGTAACCAGCAATCTAGCGTGTCTCTAATGTGTCTCCTCGATGCGTGGATGTGGTCAGTTCTTCCCCCTGCCTGCCAGCCATGGTTGCAGGGCAGGGTAGGTGACTCTTTAAACCAGAACCTTGATGCTTAGCATATTTTCTTCAATCCTGGGTCTGGTTACTCATGTCTACACTTTGATCTTCACACTCAGGTGATCACTCTAACTTTCTCTGTAGTCTGATTCGCAAAATCATCCTGATCCTTTCTCCCTTCTCGTCATCTGCCTGTGCTTGTTGGCCCCAGGACCACTGTGTTCCTGCTGCTGCTGTGGCAATCCACCTTAGTCATGGGGTCACCTTCGTCTCAGGCCCATGATGAACCGAGAGAAAGGACCCCAATGTGAAAGCATCAGGCTAACATCATGCAAATGCTATCTGGCCTGCAGATGAGAGAGTGACTCTTCCAAGTTCATGTCAGCAGAGTTTTCCCAGGGCCAAGGGCATTCAGAGCCAACAAATGCAAAGAGGAATGGAGATAGGGACTCCACACCACACAGAGTCAGTCAGCAGTGACCCAGGGAACACTGCCAGGGACACAAGAGTCTATGATAAAGTCACAACACACTATCCACCCAAAGGCCGAATGTCAAACCTGAGAGTCAAAGGTCTAGTGTATGTGTGGTTTGACAGTTATTTCTGACAGAAACAGCAGAGTGGGCCAGAGAGCAGTATCCATCCATCCCAGCCCTGCGATCTTTAGGATAAATGCACGAGCCCTTCTCTAGGGGGCTTGAGGACCCTGCAACCTGTGTCTTCTTTAGAAGGACTGTAGCTTGACCTGGCCCCCTGCCTTCCTCTCCCCGGCTCTCTTCACCTGCCTAAAACTTACTTATCTTTTCCACCTCATCCCAAACCTTACATCCCCAGGCAAACCTCTCAAAATACTGATTTTGAGACTCCTTCACTAATTGCTAGCAAGTCAGGACTGACTCGTATCAGACCCTTTTGATGATTTCTGAAGCTATAGATCACATAGGAGGAGATGGCTCCTCTTTCTCCTGCTGGTGGATTTGAACCACCAAAGAGGCCTTGGCTTTGATTTAGCAACCCCACTCCCTACAGATTATGACACAGCAAAGCTCCCTGCCTCATATAAGGGCAATACTCTCTTTTGACTTTCTCTCTTTTTTAAGATGATGGATGGATGGATTTTCACAACTTTTGACATCCAGGTTGCCTGCTCTTTGGGGGATGGGGATGGCAGCCCTCCCCACATGCTCTGTGTTCTTTATAGAAGACCCTGATCATTGAAGTTCCTTGTGTTCTGCCACAGCATAGTACCTCAAACTCCCTGTCTGCCTAACCTCTGGAATCAACAATCAGCTGTTTGTTAGAGGAACCCTCGTTTATTTTACTCACGCTACTCATTGCTGTCAAGCTGGAACCAGCTCATAACTGATCCTCCACTGGGATTCGGAGGCTATAAATCACACAAGAAGAGACTGCCTATCTCCCTCCATCAGAGCCACTGGTGGATTCAAACTGCTGAAGATAATGGCAAAACGGAGTCTACATACCCCTCAGTAATCCCACTGTCACCTCCTGCTTATATCTCATTGGGCAGAACTATGTCATATGGCCAACCCTGGCTGCAGTGGCTGCTGGGAGGTATAGTTTCAGTAAGGCTCACTTCCACCTGAGACAAACACTAGGTAATAAAAAAAAGAAGGATGAATTTTAAGCAGGTAACTGCAGTGTCTGTGACATAGGTAGCATGGTCCTAGCCCTTTTGTTATTGTTCCGGCTTTGCTGTTGTTATGGATGTTGTTATTAGGTGCCATCGAGTCACGTACAATTCATAGCTACCCTGTGAACAGATCTGAACACTGCCCTTGCCTGTGCCAACCTCATACTCTCTGACACACTTGAGCCCATTGACACAGTCACTATATCAGTGCACCTGGCTGAGAACTTTCCTCTCCTTTACTGACCTTTCAGCCCTCCAAGAATGATGTCTTTCTCCAAGGAAAAGCCTTTCCTAGCAACATGCCCAGAGTAGGCTAGATGAGGCTTACACCACCCTTGCCTTCAAGGAGCACCCTGGCTTCATTTTCTCCAATACATACCTGCTTGTTCTTTCGGCTCTCCATGGAATATTCAGTACTCTTCTTCAGTTTTAGTTAAGAATTGTTATTGTTGTTGTTATCATAGAGTCAGAACTGACCCATAGCTGACCCTGCAGCAGGTTTTCAGAGGCAGTTAAATGCCCAGGAGAAGATTGCCCATCCTTCTCCCGTGGAGCAGCTGGTGGCCTTGAACGTTGTGCCTTCAGGATTGCAGCACAGCTTCTTGCCACTAAACCACCAGAGCTCCCTAGGTAAGAATAAATTGCAAAATAATAAGGGAACAGAAGCTTTGGGAACAGCATCATGGTGGATCCATTGACCAGTGTAGATCACCTGCCTGAGCGGCTGACATGCGTGTATAAACTATGTAATAGCTTTGTTATCGTGATGTGCCAGAGTCAAGTACAACTCATAGAGACCCTTCAAATGACAGAACCGAACCATGCCTCATCCTGAGCCATGCTCACCATCTCTCTGATATACTTGAACCCATCAGTTCTTTTTGTTACCATTGAAGACTTGGAGTTGCCGAGAGGGCACAGTGCTAGTGGCATTGACAGTGTTAACTCACAGATTGAAGAGCAACTCAAGACATGCTGTGGATAAAGAAGCGTTCTCCCAAGCCGAGCAGACTTCCTCTTCCCACTATAATTCCAGTGAAATGAATCCTCTAGCCCCTTACAGAGAATGATGGTGTTTCTCTTCTTCAATTTCTGGGCCCTCTATGCCATCACCTTTACAGATGGGTGCTTACCTTCCTGAATAAAGCATAGACTCCTTTAGTTCACCCCTTTATGGCTCTTTAGTTTGCTAGAATGAGAGGGACACTTCATCAGGACATTTGATGATGGCTTGTAAACTGCCTTCTGGGATTCTGTGAGGAAATGTGCAGAAAGGGCCTATGAGAAAGGATGAAATCGCAAGGACAATCTTTTTCAGCATTATTGACTGATCCTGTCTGCTGTTCTAGCGTAATATTGAAAACCTATTTCACGAAAACAGTGTCCTCTCGAGAATCTTGTTACTGACCAAATAGCCTCTAGTCTCATAGGAACCAAAACTTTCCTTGATTTCTCGTTTCTGTGAAAGTTGGGACATTCCATTGCAGGGATTCAAGGTTTCCGGTTAACTAGGTCTTGGCAGAGATGCAAGAGTAACTGAAATCTAGAGAGATTGTGATTAGCATTTTCTATGACCTCCTATCTTCCAAATGTTTCATAAACACTAAGCGTGGGGTGGGGAGAAAGCGGAGGATGAAGAAATATCACAATTGTATGCATTGCTTAAGCCAAAACACACACTGGCTCCATTAGTGGGAATATTCCTGGCAGATACACTTGTGGCCTAAGTTGCCCAGCCAATTGCCCTAACTCTTCACTTCTCTTTTCATGTGTAGACATGGGCAGAGCTATCTTGATGGCTCTGTGTGGAGAGGACAGGGCTGTCCTTATCTTCTCAGTTCCCTAGGGGACCACTGAGTCACAGAGAGCTGAAGTGAGTTGCTTGGTCAGGTGGCTGCACCAGCCACACCTCTGCAAGAAATACTCAAGAGTCATGTCAAGAAACCAGCCAGATTCAGGTCTTTTATTCCTCCCTCAACTCTCTAAGCTGAATGTCCAAAAGAAAGATGACAACTCCCATTTCTTATTTTAAAACTCCATTTTTCACCTAGTTGAGTGGTATGTCTGAGGTACCATGGTGAAGTTAGGTTTATATGTCCAAATCTTATACAAGAACCTCTCCATGGTAATACGCTGTCCTTGCTAACACTGCTAAGAAAGGTTAATGGTTGAGGGAAAAGCAAGATAAGAGTCATGTCCAGCTATGTTTCCCTGGACTGACAGAGAGATCTTATGTTGAAAGAAGACTTCGAGTGTGTTCTTCCCCTTTTCTTCCATCATTTTTTCTCTTTCCATCTCTCTCCCTCCTTTCTCCTCCTCTTGGCCTCCTCCTCCCATAGTGTCTCCATCTTTCCTCCTCCCTCTGTCTACCTCTCTCTCTTTCTCTCTCTCTTCTCTCTGTCTCTCTCTCTCTCTCTGTGTGTGTGTGTGTGTGTGTGTGATGAACTCCATCTCATCTCATGCATTTGGCTTCCAGTGCATTGAGCAATGTTTGAGAGTGCCAGGGCAACTCCCTCTGCAGAGATGTGCCAGGCAAAATCCCATGACAGAGAGGTGGCTGGAAAGGTGAACAAAGACTCTGCCCCCGGCCACATCTGCACAGAAAGGAAGGGCAGGCAAAAACATGACGAAGGGCTGCCAGCTCTTCTCCCCACTGAAATGGCACATCTTAGAGCAGAGGCAGACATATTCCCTGTCTTGTTCCAGCTCTTGGCCTCTTTGTAGATTCACACAGTTGGGCTCTGCACCAGGGCGGAGCTCTGCTCCATTTCTGTTTAAAATGATGTGTAAGAACCCATTCCGCTAAGAGCCCCCAACGTTTGCTCTCTAAGAAGTTATTTGTTCATCTATTTCATCCTCGGGCTACACTTGACCTTGGGTTTTTCAGAGTCAAGCATGTTTTGATACCAGAGAGAACCCGCTGACTTGGTTAGAGGTACGGGATAGGGGAGTGTGTGTGGAGACGCTGTTCTGGAATAGACACTCCAAAACCCCAGAACATGCCCAAGAATAACAAGGGCATTCACCACTCATCCAAACGCTGGTGAAATTCTATCTCCACTACTCTCTCTACCAGTAAACATGAAAAACACTATCTCTGAAGAAATAGAAGCCGTTGGTGAGAGTCAGGGAGAACAAGGGAAGAAGGGCTGCCTTGGCAAAGGAGGTCAGCCATTTTTGCACTCTTAGATCACTAGAAAAATTACTCCCAGCAAGTGCTAAGGAGAAATATTTTTGCTAGTGTGGAGAACAAGGATTCCCCCCTCCCCAGTTTCCTTTTAAAGGCATTCCATATTTCGATGTCATTTCATCGATGCCAATTTCTTCCTCTCTCAGTCACTCCACACCAGCCTCCCGGGTCTTGGGGTTCCTATGCTACAATATTCTTCCTTACATCTTTCAAGGATGACTCCTTTTCTTTTCTAAATTTAATTTTAATGAAAGTTTACAGAGATTTAGGGTTTTCATGCATTCATTGTTGTACTTTTCTCCCTGCCCACCCCACAATTCACTCTTCTCTTTGGAAAGTAAAAGAAAAACTTCTTTCATTGTTATACAATCCCTGCTCCACCCCCCCCCCAAGTCCACTTCACTCTGCAGCCTTCATTCTGGATTCCTTTTCCTGTTCAAGACTTGCCTTATAAATTCTATTCTCAGAAAATGTTTCCCTGGCTAGCCTTGTACTATTCTCTCTCTCCACGTTCTAGGAAAGCTTTCTTGGGTCTTTTCTTATTAGTAGTCACCACTGTGGTTGGGCTTGTTTATTTATCCTTGTGTTTATTAGGGAGTGCTGATGCTACGTTCTGTAGGGTGATTCTGTACTGGTGACTCAAAGGCCATGCCTCTCTGGTAAAAGAAAGTTCTGGGAGGGAAGGGTGAGCAACCTCCACCTGCACCATTTACAGCCTTTGAAACCATCTAGAGCATCAGTTGTAAGTTGGTTCAGACTTGACATCAATGAGGTGGGGTTTTTTGGGGGGGAGGGTTGGTACTTATCCAAACTGCCCCCAAACTTGATAATGTCGTCGTCGTTGTTGTTGTGTGTGCCGTGAGTTGGAACTGACTCATAACTGACCTGCCAGCAGGTTTTCAGAGGCAGTTGAATCACATGAGAATGGATTGCCCATTCTTCTCCCTTCGAGCAGCTGCTGGATTCAAATCACAAGCCTGTGGGGTTGCATTGCAGCTTCTTACCACCAGGCCACCAGAGCCACCAGGCCACCAGAGCTCCCTACAAACAGAATAGGTGCTCCAAGAAAATAGGGTTAATACCTGTCTTATTCTTTACCATAGCCCTTGTGCCTAGCATGCTATTGGTGTTTGCAAATTGGTTGGATAGATGGATCTAATCATTCTAATCATTGGTTTTCAATCCAATATTGTTGCCAACTTTGTGAGGCCCTTTTTTACTCCATGGCCCACACCAAAGGAACACACCCTGGACACCAGGGCCTCAGTTAAAGCCAGAGAGGTTAAGAGATTCAAGCTGTGAGAAAGAAAACAGGATTTTGAAATGCGCACCTATTCTCCTTCAAAACAATGCTCTGTTTTGATGTGCTTTGATGCTTAATAAACAGCCTTTAACTCATTAACCCTCATAAAATTCCCAAGGAGTGGGGATAAAAGAAATTTTCTAGTGATTAGGCTTTTTGAAGATGGAGAAACTCAACCATGGAGAAGTCAAACAAATTGGGAATATTATCCCGTCTTCATTTCAGCTGTAGGAATGTCCTTGCTCCTGACTTTGATGAACTGGCAAATGTGTTCTTATCATGTGTCTGTTTTCTTTGTTTGTTTTAGAATAACCTCAATGTGGAAAGTGACTCTACATCAGAAAACGACTTTCCTGTCCCCAAAGAAGAGCCTGGGGAGCCTCCAAATCATCCATTCGCACCCAGACCTTTCCCCAGGCAGCGATTCCAGCAGGAAACTGGACACCCTTCATTGCAAAGAGATGGCCCGAGGTCCTTCCTCCTTGATTTGCCAAACTTTCCAGACCTTTCCAAAGCTGATATCAATGGACAGAATCCAAACATTCAGGTAATTCTTGGCGGCTAGCTGGTGGAAGAGAGGGAAGCAGTCCAGTTCCTTATTTCATGATCCAATTCCAAAACATCTTTTGCTTTACCTCACTTTTCATCTCAAGGTGCTAATGATCCTGCTCATGGTCATGGTGATGGTCATGGTTATGATCATGGTATTCCTGATGAGAACAGCGCTGCACTTAATCTGATCTCACATCTCTGAGGGCGAGATGCTCCATTATTTTATGGAGCACACATACACAAAACTAAAAACAAACAAAATATTTCCCTAATTGAGCCAAATGAGTTATGATACACTGTTGATTGTTGGTGGTGTATCCGTAGAGAGTTGCACTGCTAACTACATGTCTCTGGCAGTTCAAATCCACCAGTGACTCCACTGGACAAAAATAGACAGTACCCTTCTTCAAGGATAGAGCAGGGTTCAGAGCTATTGTCTCTCTGAATTGTGGTTGACTCCATGGCACGTAACAGCAGTAACATACATATATAGCATCATGTTAGCTCTAGAACCAGGGTAACATATAAGTAGACTGGGCAGATGTCAATATGACTTCACAGGTATTCTGGAGAGACCACCTTAGTTCTCAATATTTTACAACAGTGACTTGCACTCCAGAAATTCCTTCAGTATGTGACAAAGCTTCAATTGTTCTAGGGTGTAAATGACAAAAAAAGAAATTCTGATGAGCGGGAAAAAGATAAGAATCGGCATTCCGAGGGGAGCTTTGGTGGCCTAGTGGCAAGAAGCTACACTACAATCCCAGAGGCGCACGGTTCAAATCCACCAGATGCTCTGCCGGGAAAGGAGGGACAATCTCCTCCTGTACCAGTCAGATCCGATTTGACGGTACACACACACACACATAATAAAATAATAATTTAAAAAAAAAAAAGAATCGGCATTCCTGGAGGCTTGATAAATACATACAGCTAAGATAGAATGAAAAAGGATAGGAAAAAGTGCACCTAGAATTGGGATGAAAAATGCCTCTCAAGACAAGGATAGTGATGCTGTGTCACATACTTTGAGCATATTGTTAGGAAAGGGATATCATGCTTGTAAAGATGGAGGGTCAGCGAGGAGAGGAAGACCCTCAGTCAGAGGGACTGGCACAGTGACTGCAGCAGTGGGCTCAAGTATGTCAGAGAATGTGAGGATGGCACAGGAGAGGACAAGGTTCAGATCTGTTGTTCATAGGGTCACCATGAGTCATACTAAACTCAATGGCACCCAACAACAACAAACTGAAGCAGCACACCATACATTTTAGAGTCCCTTCTTAAGCACATAATGTTGTTGTTCTTGTTGATTGTCTTCAAGTCGAGCATGACTCATAGCGACCCTATGAACAAAAGGCCTGATGCCCCTCTACAACTATTGACATTTATCAAAGTTCATAGAGTATCCAGAGACATGTTGTTTAGGAAGTGGATGCCACTCCTGCTTCCAAGTAATAATAAGGGAAGAAATTGATAGTTCGTCCCGAGCCAGGACACCTCAGAAGACAAGCCTGGTGATTTTTTTTCCCAAAAGCCTGGCAATTGTGCCTCTGAACGCTGAAGTATATGGAGCAGTTCTGCTCTGACATCCATGGGGTCACCAGAAGGTGCAGTCAACTCAGTGGCGACTGGTGAGGGTGGCTGTATGCTTTATAGCTTTGCTTTCATTTCTGTCTTCTCTACAGGGGCAGTTCTTCCTCATTCTCCCTTTCCATGCCCAAAGTCAATTAGTTTACAGGGTTAATGTTTCGTGAACTTGACCTCAGTACAATTGATGCTTAATAAGATAACTCTATCTCTCAAGAGTTAAGTCCCTGCGTGACATTTTTAAATCGGGTTTCTTTAATCAGGGTTGTCTTGCCCATCACTCCTGTGACAAGTGGGTTGATGAATGTGGCAGAGAGCACAATTCAATCAGGATACACTGACTAGCACCGACTGGGTAGAAGCAATGTGTTAGGTTATGGGAAACTGAAAAGTGTATGGCCTTTTCCTTCCAGTAGCTCCTAGGCTGAGAAGGGAAATACCAAAGACATGAAGAGCCTGATACTACAGAAGATGGTGCCTCAAAGATCATAGACACAGGACGAATGGCCCCGTTTTCCTCAGTGGGAAGATCTCAGCTGTGTTGACTGTGTGCGTGTGTTCAGCAGAGCACCAATGGAGGGGCGACCAAAAGCAATGTGTAGAAGTGAAAAACATCTTTTATAGCCCATGTTCAGAAATCAGCGCATACTCATGAATGTCTCTGATGAGTTTTGTGTCATTCTAATGGATTACATGGAAAAATGAGCCTTTTGTCCCTGTGCTTTTTCTCCACTTACCTCTCTGATAAAGAGCAATGGATCCACCTGGAGATGGGATTCTCCATCCTGTTCTTCAACCTTCTGCCAGGCCTGGCTTCATCTACAGGGAGTAATTGTCTTATTGTTTCTGGACCTGACAGTCCTCACTCCAAGACCGCTTAAGCCATGCCCTAAACATTAGTTTACTGTGCCTACCATTTTCCCCCCAAGATAGGACATGTCACTGTGGGGCTTAATGTTGAGGCCTGAGTAATTGACTTAGCAGTTATTCATATAAACAAAGGCCTGGCAAATTATTTCCAATGAATCAGCCATTTCTAGATTTATACACTGATAGAGCACTGTCCCACTCTCAGCACGTGGTGTCACTGTCTGTGAGAGTTGACTCCGTGGCAACTGATGGGCTGCTTGTAATGTGATGTTGCAAAGACAGACCTAGACGCAGGGACTCGGGGGATTAAAGGGAAAGTGAATCCTTGCTGAAACATTATCAAAATGCCTAGCAAATTTTTATCGTTTCTCAGCATATTCTGCTTTTGGGTTGGCTTCTTAGTTTGTTTTCATTTTTTTTTTTTTCACAGAAAAATCAATCCATCATCTAAAATTCCCTACACCCAGCCAAATCCCACGTGGGCCTTTTTAAAGCTGCTACCTAAATGTCAAGGAAGAACAGAGGTATTAAAGCAGTTGGAATCCACGTGGCTGGAGCCCAGATTTCTTTCCCTCCCCAAAAAGGAAGGGGCTACCATGACGTGCTCACCCCCGTGCCAGCTCTATGATGGATTCTTGTATAAACTGAGCAGAGCAGCAGGGATTGCATTTCATTTTTCATCTTAATAAGCTGTTTTGTTTAGCCAAAAGGGAAGTAAAGAATGCTTTGGAAGAGTTGGGCCTAGCTTCCTGATGTGGGGGAGGGGGGAGCAGCTGGGGCTGCTTAGGCATGGAGGGAACCGGAGTGTGACAAGGGAGCCGAGGTGAAATGCTGGGAGAGGTACGAGAAGGCCACTCTGTGTCGTGGGTGCCCACAGCACCGCAGTCTATGGCAACCACTTGGACTTCTGCAAAATTCAGCTTCTCCAGCTGCCCTCGCAGAGATGTTGCTGCAGGTGTGATACAAGTAGGGGGAGAAAATGCCCTCTAAGTTGTTGTGATAATGGACACTCTGTCACCAGTATTTAAAATATCAATAGGTGCACTGTGGTGGACAAATTTCAGCAGAGCTTCTGAACTAAGACAGATTAGGGAGACAGGCCTAGCTATCTGCTGTTGAAAAGTTGTTGATATTGTTGTTGGTAGGTTCCATTGAGTCAGGTATGACCCATGGTGGCTCTGTGAACAACAGATCTGAACCCTGTCCTATCCTGCACCATCCTCACACTTTCTGACACCCTCGAGTTCAGTGCAGCTGTCACTCTGTCAGTCCACCTGGTTGAGGGTCTTCCTCTCTTTCCAAGCATGATGTCTTTTTCAAAGCCTCTTCCAGCACCATGCCCAAAGTATGTGAGGTGAAGCTTTACATCTTTGCCACCAAGGAGCACTCTGGTTGCACTTTCTCCAAGACTTTATTTGTTTGTTTGTTTGTTTGTTTGTTTGTACCATCCATGGGATGATCAGCTCAAAGGCATCAATTCTTCTCCTATAATCTTTATTCATTGTCTTTCTCTCAGACATACAGCAAGTGACTGAAAAGACTATGGCCTGAATCAGGGACACCATAGTCCTCAAACTGACATCATTGCTCCTCAATAATTTGGAGAGGACCTTGACAACAGACTTTCCCAGTGTAATAGATTTCCTGATCTATTGACTGCAGGTTCCAAGAGTATTGATTGTGCATCCAAGTAAGATGAAGTAGTTGAGAGTTTCAACCTTTTCCCCATCTGTCATGATGTTGCCTAAAAATGTATGGCCTTTCCCCCCAGTAATTCCTAGGCTAAGGAAGGAAATACTAAAGCTGTGAAGATCCTGATACCACAGAAGATGATGCCTCAAGGATCACAGACACAGGATGAAGGGCCTCGTTCTCCTCAGTGGGAAGATCTCAGCTGCGTTGAGCAGTATGGAAAGCAATGTGCAGAAGTGAAAACATGTTGAAATTTAAATATTAACAGAACACGACAGCATATTGTCCAATGCTGTGCTGGGAGATGAGTCCCCTAGTTGGAAGGCAGTAGATATTCACTGCAGCAGTGGAAGCTGGCACGCCAGTTATGATAACGATGACACAGGACCTGCCAGGATCTTGTTCTGCTCTGCATGGCATTTCTTTCAGTCAGGTTGCAACTTATAATCAGTGGGATAATCAGTCCGATAGAAACTGAGAGCCTCTTCTCTGGCCCACTGATCAGTGTGCCCACGTAGACTAATGGCAGGTGAAAGTACCCATTGGTGTTTTCTTGTCCACTTCCTCTTGCCTCTGCCCTGCCATAGAACCTCCAACGGCCCTCCCACAGATGAACTTGGTAACACTGGATGGCAAGAGGGACAAAGTCACTCCTGTGAGGTTCCCATAGTCTTCAATTTCTCTCTCTTTTTGTTTCTTGTTGTGTACTGTCAAGGCAGACTAGAGGCAAGAGGAGATTGCCCTTCCTTCTCCAGCAGGTCACCTGGTGGATTCAAGCCGCGCGCCTTCAGGATTGCAGAGCAGCTTCTTGCCACTAGGCCACCAGAGCCCCCTCCCATGTCCTTCTTGATTGATTCTTTGCACAACAATGCCTGCAGCAATTCTCAAAAATTATCAATTTTCATTTGAGGAGTGATTTTATCAAGTGAAAATTATTTTACCAAGTGAAAAATCATCAGTTTTCATTTAGCTTTTCTGCTGGATATTCAAAACCAGTTCCTCTCTCACCCAAATCTAAGTCAGACACCCAAAAAGACTAGTCCGACACTGTTTGCTCACTGTCCAAGGACTCTTTCCATTTTTGCTCTCTGCAACCACCTTATATTTAACTTTCCACAGACATAGGAAGTGGTGAGGGCACAAGGGGCAAATATTGATCTACTATTGATCTCAAAGCCTTAAAGAAAAGGAAATTGAGCTACTTTTCTGGCCTGTTTCTGAGAAGACTACAAACGTTAGCGTTGGTTGTTTAGAAAGAAGTTTAAAGAAAGAATGAAACCGCTGCTGCTCCTGGGGGCCATGGGCCTGTCTCTGTGTGTAAGCATGCCACACACACACACACACACACACACACACACACACACACCCCACTGGCCGCTGCTGCCCATGCACCATTGCACTTGAGTAAACCAGTTCCTTGGTGGTCCTTTAAAAGCTGAGGTGTTTTTCCCAAGCGGGTGATGGTCCCTGGGTTGGCAACCCTCACCCCTTCCGTACAGCGGAGTTCTTTTGTTGAAATCCACTGATTTGACACAGGCCGATTCAGCAAAGCAGACAGCCCCGCTCCTCGCCGTGCTCCAGTCAAAGCATTCTCACCCCCAGGCGGCAGCGTGAAGACAGGTGAAAGGGCCCATCGGTGGGTAGTTTCCGCTGCCAACTGTGACTGACTGGCCTCATCTCCCCTCCCCTGGCAACCTGCCCCTCACTCCACCTCATCTCCTCTTCCTCTGGAACTAGGGAACGGAACAGGAATCTGACATCCCACTCTCTGAGCTCACCCTCCCCCAAGCCCTGCCAATCTCTGGACCCTTTTCCCACACCCTGGGTTGGGGGTCCAAGAAACAGCCCACACCTTCCTGAGACACAAGGACACAGAGACCTCCTTCTTCAGCCTCTTGACTTTTAGGGAACCCGTAGGGGACTCTAAAATAAAGTCACAACATCATTTTCTTAAGCCACAAAGCTTCTTTGGAACATTGATGACCACCAGTCCCCCACCTCGAGTCAGGCAGCCTCTCTTCCAATTTAATCAGACTCTGAAGGTTCAATTCAGACTGGCTGCAGGTTGTGAGAGCAGATGGGCAAAACACAAACTACGAACAAAATGGAAATAAACGGTCTCAAACTCCAGAGCCAAATCTCTATAAGAAATCCAAAACAACGCTTGTTGTTGAGTACCATCGAGTCACAACCGCCCCGTAGCTGGCCCGCTAGCAGGTTTTCACAAGCAGTAAATCACATGGGAAGAAATTGCCCATCTTTCTCCCACACAGCAGGAGGCAGGTTCAAATCGTGTGCCTAGAGGTTGGGTTTTGTTTTAAAAAAAGAAAAAAATTATTCAGGACAAGTTAGATTTAAACTTTACTGTCATTATCTGGATTTTTGTTCTGTAGTTGCTCATCAGATAACAAAGAGAGAACCCTTTCAACTAAGCTCATTATTAGGCCCACCACATTAATAGCCATTCACAACCAAATCTTTCTCTTCTTCTGGATCAAGCTGAAATTTTTCTTCATTCCAGCCAACATACTGTGCTTATTGCTTTACTTGCATTGAAGGGGAATTAGAACGATTCTCCAGTCTTGCTTCCTGGCCCCTCAGAGAACCACAAGACCATGAGATGATTGGCCAAGCCTGTAGAATGTGTACATGCTCCACTGAAGATTCCTATTGTGTTTCACTGAAATACTTAGGAATGCCATGTCTGGCTGGATAAGAACCAAGACATGTTTGTTCCTAGAATGTTGGTCACACACCCATGGGGACAGGCTGCCTCCATGAGCTTTGGGTCCTCCCGGGCACTGCTGTCAGTAGCATGAGTGAGGGAGGCAGAGTGATTTGCATTTGGACGCTGGCATCCCCATTTATTAGGCCATTCTTGACTTTCTGTGGCCTCATACAGATGGTGCAGCATGTGTGTTTTTCCTTTTCCTTCTCTTTAAAGTCATGGTGACCATGTCCCAGCTGTCATCAAGTGTGTGCAGAGGGTGACCTTTCAGAAGTGCATCACCAGGCTTCCTTTTGAGGCACCTCTGAGTGGATTCAAACCATGAACTTCTTCGTTAGTAGTTGTACTCGTGACTATTTGGGCCGCCCGGAGCCTCCCTTGAATGATCGTGCTGCCACCTGTGTGGTTGTCTGTGAGGATTCAACAATATCATCAACACAAAGCACTGAACGCAGAGTCAGGAACAAGGGAGGCTCCCCCAAACTGACAAGATGCTAGTTGACGAGAATGATGAGCATAAAGATGACTGAGGAAATGTGTAGAAAATAACTGAGAATTACAAGACTTCTTTTATTTTTTCATTTATTTCATTTTACTGTGTGTGTGTGTGTGTGTGTGTGTGTGTGTGTGTGTGTACCGTCAAATCAGATCTGATTGGTACAGGAGGAGATTTTCCCTCCTTCTCCAGCAGAGCGTCTGTGGATTCAAACCTTGTACCTCTGGGATTGCAGTGCAGCTTCTTGCCACTAGGCCACCAGAGCTCCCTAGAAGACTTCCTTTTTAAATGCCCTATCTTCCTTGTTGTACATCCCAGGAGCTCAAATTCTCCAGTCTAGTTTCTACACCTGGAAATCGCAACTCCTCTGTGTCGACAGAGTGCGTGTTTCGGGGCAAGCACACTGCCAGTCTCCAATTGCTGTGGTTTGTTTTTGTAGCCCTGATGGGTCTTAGAGGAGGGCATTCCATGTCCCTTGTCCAGTTGTCAAGGAAGGAGGGCTAGTATCGCCTGAGACAAAACCTTCTCAAGAGAGGGTTTTCCAGAGCCAGGAGGCTGTATGCTGCTGTGGAAATTACCTCCCCGCCCTCTGGCCCCAGCACTAAATTTCCTCTCTGGGAAATACCAACCAAACACCACTAGCCCCACAGTTGCTGCTC
Source organism: Elephantulus edwardii (assembly GCF_000299155.1). NCBI lineage: Eukaryota > Metazoa > Chordata > Mammalia > Macroscelidea > Macroscelididae > Elephantulus > Elephantulus edwardii. The sequence goes on from NW_006399900.1 coordinate 3,046,980, forward strand.
ACAAGGCTTGAGGTCTTCTGAGAAACATGTGTGGCTTTCGTATTCTTACCTCCATGTGCATAGTATCCATTGGAGTGAGAATTCTGTTTATTTCTCCACAGAAAATGCTTCTCAGAGGACGGAGTGGGGGGTGGGGGGTTGGTTCTTATAAATGTGTTAAGTATCAAGAGAAAGAAAGAAGCTAGGTACCTTATCCTCACCTCATGATTCTAGACAGAATTCATGTTTAGCACCAACGTTGGATTTTCTTCCTTAGGTCTGGGAAAACTTTGCCAAGAGTTGGACTTGAGGCTTTTAAAAGAGTCTCCCCTCCTCCTTTTTTTAAACTGTCTGTTTTCATAGTGTTAGAAAGTCTAGAATAAACAAACCTGACACTTCAATAATATGTCTCAAGTATGAGAAAGCCTGTAAGATCTGGAGTGTTCGTCAGTTTGGAAATATGTTGTGCTCACACACACCCCCCTCAGCTCAACACAGTGATTATCACTCGAGACATCTTTCTGGAAGGATTCTTTGGCTTAAACAACTGCTAGGAAAACAAACAGATTTGTCCTGAAAAGGGTTAAACCGGGTGGCTCCTTGGAGGCAAGGATTCTGAGGCTCCGTCTAACATACTTTGGACATGCTGTGAGGAGAGACCGGTCCTTGGAGAGGGACATCATGCTTGAGAGTGTGGAGGGACAGCGCAGGAGAGGAAGGCCCTCTATGAGGTGGATTGATTCAGTGACTGGGATAATTGGGATGGGAGTGTCAGAGACAGTGCGATTGGCACAGGACAGAGCGGAGTTTAGGGCTGTTGTACGTAGGGTCGCTATGAGTCGCAAGCGACTCGACGGCACATAACAACAACAACAACAAGTCTAGAATGAGTTAATCTCCATCATTTTAGAAGTCAGCAATCATACATATTAACTTGTTCATTGGATGTCTATGAATCTCTTTTCATAGCAGATTAAGGACTCCACACCATTAATTCTAGAAAAGGATGAACTGTAAGAGGGTTTCTCGTTTGTTTGCTTGCTTGCTTGTTTTGTTTCGATGCAGTTGGGGCAGTGGCTAAAAAAATTAAATGGGAAAAAGAAACCTCTAAGCTGTTGAGATGTAGTCATTGATATAGCTCTTGGAGTAAACCCACAGTTTGCTACTCATTGCCTGGCCAGGCAACAAATCTATTTTGTTTGGATCTAAGCAGCAGTTTGAGAGGAAAAAATCGTACTGACGGTAAGAGCTTGAAACATGAAATTGTTTTTATTCCTAGGCTGAAGAAATTGCAGGCTGTGTTTTGTTTAGGCAATCCCCTTGACTCCAGTATGAACACAAATGAAATACCAAAACTGTTGGGGGGGGGGTGTTCCCCCTTATCTCCTACCCGGAGACTGATTTCATTACCATAATTGCAGGTTTGCCTGGCTCTCCACAGCCTCTCCCCTCTAAGACCCTTAATAGCTTTGCAGATGATTATTGAGCTCAGTTCTGTCTGCAGGCAGAGGAGGACAAGCTAGCAAAGGAGAAGGGTTGTGTTTGCAAAGATTCAGCATTGATTTGTCCCTTGCCCACTGCACAGGTCTGCTGCACTTGGCGTTTCAGGGTTGCACGTAGGAGCCAGTCACCACCTCTCCACAACCGTCGGTTCCCGCAACCAGCATTGACACAAGATGTTTTTGTTTGCTTCCTCATCCTTTCCTCCTTAGTGATCACTAAAAAGTTCAATGATTATTTATAAAATACACAAGAGGCTGAGATAATGGTAGTGGCATAAGATAAAGTGTGGTGCTTTTGCAGGCATCAAAGACTAGAAAAGGAAGATGTACTTGATCTGCTTTGGGCTAAGTGTATTTTGGGACTGAAGACCCTTTCGATTCTGAGTCAAAGCCATGCATTTGACCATGGTCACATAAGATAACCCAGGGGAACAAACTGGGCTCCCATCAGTTGGTGACTTTCTTGAAGGTCAAAGTGAGCTGGATCTCACCCTCCCATTCCTCACTCTAAAGGAAAGGGCTGTTTGGCTGTGGGATGGCCACACCCAAGGGCAATTTGGCAGAGCCTCTCAGCAACTCTCAGACATCGGGTTGGGGCAACACCGGGGCTACATCTGCCCAGTACATCTTGCGCTGATTACTTGGATCGCGTGTTTCTGATTCATTTACACATAACTCATCCAGGGGGTATTGCAAGAGCTATATGATGGCCAAATGAGCCCAATGAGTCTTTTATTGTATTTTTAAAAAACAAGTTTCTCTTCGTTGATTGTCTTTTGGAGCCAACAAGTTGCATTCCTTTAACCACATAACAGACTTCAAAATTAGGCTCCAATTAGATGCATAAATCTGAGGACAAGTTCCAACCTTAGCTTAGGGACTACCTACTTTGGTCCTAAGGGTTGACTTAAGGAGTCCACCATTTTGGGCCTGGCCTGGGCTACTTGATGAGTTAAAACTGTAGCTGTCAAAATCAGATCTTGAGGAGTCTTTGCTTACACGCCATGTGTTTACTCGCTGTATCGTATGCAGCCTTAACAGAGCACTCTCCAGCTCCCCAGCAGCGTCTCTGACGATTAAATCCCGAGGTTTCATGAAAGAACAGTAGGTCTCGCACTACCTTCTTGAGAGGCAGTGTGGCAAAGTTAACAAGAGCATGAACTCTGGAGACAGGCTTCCTAAGTCTATTACCTAGCAGCGTGCAGCCTTTCCAAAGTCTGTTACTGTGACATTAAGCAAGTTATTCATATCTATGTGGTCCTTTCCCATGGCTGTGACAAGCTATTCATTATTTATTAACAATCATTGCAAAACTTGAAGCAATGACGATGTTATTGCTTATGATTTTGTGACTCAGAATTAGAACATAGTTCAGCTGAAGGACATGTTTCTGTCCCATGTGGTACTGCTGAGCTGACTCAAATTTCTGTGGTGTTGTTGTTAAGTGCTGTAGAGTTGTAGACCACTCATGGCGACCTATGAACAAAAGACCTGAACACTTGTATAACTTTCATTGTTTCTCCAAGTTCATAGGGTTTCCAGAGGCAAGCTCTTTCAGAAGTGGTTGCCACTCCTGCTTCTAAGCGTGTTTTAATCAGGGACTCCACCAAACACTGTCTGCCATGGGTAACCATTATCACATTTGACAAATCAGTGTCACAGTGTTCAGCATCACAGCAACCACAAGTTACCTCTGTACAGCAAGTGGATAGGCCAGACTATGCCACTTAGAAGAATGTTTGACCAAAAACAATTAAAACCAGGCCTGAGGGCCGCAGACTAAAATCACCCACCTTTGGCTTGGTAACATCACTTTCTAGTCACTAGGCCAACAGAGCTCTCTCTATGTTGTTTTGTTGTCATTGTAGCTAAATTTCTATAGAAGATCTAAGATGGCCCCACTCACATGACTGGAGCATTGGATGGAGCTGACCATTGGCTGAAGGGCCAAGTGCCCCAGCTCTTATCAATGCTGCCTCTTTCACTCTCTGTGCAATAGTCTAGGCTGGATTTCCTCATATTCCAAATAGGAATTCTCCTTTCTAAAAAGAAATTGAAAATGAAAACTGAAAAGCTTGTCACACAATGTCATTCCCAGAACATTCTCTGAGGCAAAGCAAGTCACAGGACAAACCCATATTCAAAGATAGACTCCATCTCTTAATGGGAAGATTGTTCTGTACCTACGAGAATGATGGTGATTGCTGGCACTGTTCTGGCAGATTATTGACCACTGGAGTCAATACACAATATTAGCTTTATAAGTTTTTAAGAGGATTAAGTAAATTAATATATTTAAATGGTGACTGGTACAGAACTGTGTGTGTGTGTGTGTGTGTGTGTGTGTGTTATGTGCCATTAAGTCACCTGCACTCATAGCGACCCCATATACAACAGCCTAAACCTTACTCTATCTTGTGCCAATCTTATTGTCTCCGACACACCCACCCCCATTACCCCAGTCACTGAGTCAATCCATCTCATCAAGGGTGTTCCTCTCTTGTGCTGTCCCTCCACCTTCCCAAGCATGACGTCCTTCTCCAGAGACTGGTCCCTCCTTACAACATGTCCGAAGTATGTCAGATGAAGCTTCAGAATCCTTGCCTCCGAGGAGCAGCCTGGTTTCATCCTCTCTAGGACGAATCTGTTTGTACCTCTAGCAGTCCATGGTATATTCAATACTGTTCTCCAGCTCGACAGCTCAAAGGCATCAATTCTCCTACTATCATCCCTAGTCATTGTCCAGCTTTCTGACACATAGCTATTACTCAATAAATGTTAGGCTTTATTATTATTATTTTTCCGTGTTCAGGTTCCTGAAGGTCCTAAATCAACCTCTAATTGCCAGCAAGTAAATTCAGCTTCAAAAAAATCACATGGGAGGAGATTGCTCATCTTTCTCCCGAGGATTTGAACCACCAGAGAGATGTGTGGGACCTTTGAATTAGCAGTACAGCTGGCTACAGAGTAGCCTGCCAGAGCTTAGAACATAACTTGTACATGTTTATTCTCTGAATTAAAGGTTTCCTAGTAATTTAGTCATCAATAAAACAGAGATGCTGATGACAGAATACTGACTCCCCTCCCCAAAGTCCATTCATTTCAGTCTGTCTAGTCCTAGAACTCATCGGGGCCATACCTGGACGTTTCCCATTTATCACCATATGATTCATGCTTTCCTTCCCAAGGGACACAGCCATAACTCCCTCTGCTCTGTCAGACTTGCTTGCAGAGATCGTGCAGCTTGGACACTTTTGGCTCCTCATTGACTCTGGCGTGTTCTGAATTCTTCAGGTCACCATAGAAGTGGTCGACGGTCCTGACTCTGAAGCAGAGAAAGACCAGCCTCCAGAGAGTAAGCCGCCCAGCTGGTCAGTCCCATCCCCCGACTGGCGGGCCTGGTGGCAGAGGTCCTTGTCCTTGGCAAGGGTGAACAGCGGGGATCAGGACTACAGATATGACAGTACCTCAGACGACAGCAACTTCCTCAACCCTCCCAGGGTGTGGGACCGTCCGGCCCCAGGCCACCGGACTTTTGAAACCAAAGAGCAGCCAGAGTATGGTGAGTTTACCACCCAGTATTATAAAATTAGTGGGGAGGATGATGAGGCCTAAAGGACGTGGAGCCAAGCAAAACCCAGTTTATAGTATGTGGCTTTTGGTCTTCTCTGAAGCATACTTCAGAAGGACTCTCTTCCACAGAAGCCCCAGTGAGGCACCAGCAGCCACATTTTTCTGGAAAGACTATAATTTTAAAATCATACCAATTATCCTGGGAGAGATTTTTTTTTTTCTAGTTAAGGGTCTTTGGAGTTCTGCCTTTTAAGAAATTAGTTCTTTTTCTAAAAACGAAATGACCAATATACCTTGCTTGGGTTTCTGACTATAAATATTCATGTTGAAAATCAAGTTCATAAATGCAGCACATCCAGCTGTTTCCTTTATTGAGGCACTGCTCTGTTTGATATTGGCAGGGCGTGGAGAAGTGGGTCTCTCAGGAATCTCTGTGAGCATGTGTATCACATTAAGACACCACTTAATACATTTCAAGAGCCCAAGCTGGGAGTTTCCATTCCCCGGTATTAATAGTAGGATAATTGAAGTAGCAACCCAACTTCCAAATTCAGTAACATAAAGTCGTAAAGGCTTAATCTCACCCAAATTGGGATGATGGACAGGCCAGGATGGGCTCAGCTCCACTCAGTCATTCAGGAGCCCAGGATTTATCCATATGAAGTGCTACTTACCTTCCGAGTCTGAGTCTTATCTGATGAGTATCTGACCTGTTGTTGTTTACAGTTGAGTCAGAACCGACCCATAGCTGACCCTCCAGTGAGTTTTCAAGAGGCAGTAATCACAAAGGAGGAGATTGTCCATCCTCCTGCCATGGAGCTGCCTTGAAGAGCGTGCCTTCAGGATTGCAGCTCAGCTCTTTGCCATTAGGCCACCACAGCTCCCTATGTATCTGACCTAGCCAAGGAAGTAGAGGAATTGAGGAAAAGGAGCATACATGGTCAGAACCATCCCTGCCAGAGGGGCCACAGCACATCTGAACAATTCTCTGGGCGAGACCAATCAGTATGGCCTGATCCCAGTTGCAAGGCATGCTGGGCAATGGATTCTGTTTGTCTAGAATGAAGAGGTTTTGGCAAGCATCTGTCAAAACACTCTATTAATGTTTAAACTACTAAAAGAAGTTTGTTTCCACTTACCGGCGGGACTGTTAGAGGACATTAATCGGTGGCGCATAGAGAGAGTGCGGAAATTTCTGTGCAATTTCTGTATCAGTTGTAGCCATGGGATAAATGGTGGAAGCTTGCCTATAGCATGAGCCAAGACCCAGGTCACTTCAGTTGCCCTGATACTTTAACTGCCTCACAGAACTCCAGTTTCCTGACACTTTAACATTCCAGGTGGCACCATCAAAACCCAGCATTCAGCCCATTGTGTAAGGACTGCTTTCTTCTCTCACTGAGCCCTTTGATGTCTCAGGTGTTGTCATGTATCATTGGGTCGACTAGGACTCATGGCGACCCTGTGAGCAGTGGATCTGAACCCTGCTCTGTCCTGTGCCATCCTCATCCACTCTGATACGCCTGAGTCCAATGTTACAGTCACAGATGTCTCAGAGAGGGGCTGTCACATCACACCATACAGCTGCTCACAGGGACTTCATTTTACTGTCACCTTTATTATCTTTGTGATAACTGTTACCATTGATTTTCTGCTCTAAGCAATGATTTCCCTGGTCACTGGGAGATCCCTGGTCAGCGGGAGATGAGAGCAGGCTTGTGATAGTGAGAAAGCAGTATCACCCCCAAAACTTTATCTAGCACCTAGAAATTCTCTTCTGTCCACTAATCACATTAAACCAACAGAAAATCTCTAAGGGGACATCTTTACTTCAATATTCATCTGAGCTAGAATGGTGCGGAAGTTTTCAGACTGTGGGCTGACATACATGTTTCTCCCAAGGTCAGATACTTGCTAGTTTCAATGGGAATGACTAGCCACATAATTACAGAGATGTTCGGTGAGATGGATTGACACAGTAACTGGGGCCATGAGGGTAAATGTGTCAGAGTCAGTGAGACTGGCTTAGGACAGGGCAGGCTTCAGAGCTGTTGTGCATAGGGTCGCTCTGAGTCACAAGTGACCTGACAGCACAGAACAACAACAAAGCATTATTTGGGGGGAAAAGGTCTGTGTGAATTTAAACAAAGATATGATGAAGGCTACTTACTGGGCTGACAAATCCTGGATGGTTCCTGAGTCTGGTCCCCATTAGGACAGGTAGCTCTAGGGAGAAGTGCCTAGTGTATTTGTAACAGGTAGCTTCTGCCACTCAGCAGCTGCCTCCCCTCAACGTTCAGTATCTTAAAACAACAAAGCGAACCTCTCTCCTGATGCCATGGGTGGCCTGGACTGTGGTGCTGGGCTAAGTGAGAGTGGCTGGGCCTGCATGAGACCCAAGATGGCCACATTCACAATGATGGGATCTCGCTGGGATGTCCAGTCGGCTGGGGCCTCTCCACATGCCTCTGGCTCTCCAGAAAGCTAGCCTGGGCTTTTCACACCATGGAGGAAGAAGCTCCAAGAGCTTGGGAAGACAGACATGGCTGTGCAAGCACTTTTCAAGCCTCGGCTTGCTTCAGATTTGCTGGCAGCCTAGGATCAGCATGGGAGTGGAATTACTAAGAGGGGAGGAATACGGGGAGAGGACTTATGGAAGTCATGTTTCAAACAGTATGCCCCAGTATTAACATTTAATTGCTTCATTCCAAGAAACACAAACAAGGAATGACTTCATTGCAAAGATTCCAACCCAATGTTCATATGGATGCATGTAGTTTAATACTAAATTCTATCTTGAAGGAGTTGCAAACAGAGTGCCCCTTAGAGGCAAAGAGGATGAAACTTCATCTCACTTATTATGAACATATTCTCAGGAGGAACCAGTCCTTGGAAAAAGACATCGTGCTGGGAAAGCTGGAAGGTCAGAGAAGGAGAGCAAGGCTAACACAGTGATTGTAGTAATGGCCTTGAGCATGACAGATGGTGAGGATCATGCAGGATAGGACAAGGTTCAGATCTGGTGTTCCTAAGGTCACTCGAGTCATAGTCGACTTGAAGACACCTAACCACAACCACATTTCCCTAAACTCGCTCTCTATGTCTCTATAACAGGGAGGAAAGGCAACAAGAGATTCCTGGACGGTCAGGGCTCCTTGGCTCCTAGCTGAGCAAAGCAAGATGCTTGGTATCACTCAATTATTTCTGTGATTTTGTTGTTGTTGTTGTTGTTGGTCCCACCTCAAAGGTGGTGTGAAGACTTTATGACTTACCATTTCCCTCTTCTTATAAGGTTAAAATCTTATACTCTTAATTTAGGACTATTTTTGTTGTCATTCCTCTGAACAAAATCTGACCTCAGTCACATGTTCATGATGTGGTCGAGTGAATCGAGTGTGTGTGTGTGTGTGTGTGTGTTTGTGTGTGTGGTGTAGCGTCCATGGCAGCTCATACTAACAAGGGTATGATTATGAGATTGTTCCAGCCACTTCTCTGTGGGTCTTAAGACAACCATTGGTTGGTGTGAGGACTGGGCAGGTCTCAGAGAGCAAAACCACTGCTCCTGCCTCGGGAGCTCCTTGTCTCTGCAGCTCCGATGCCTTGATGCCTGTTGAGAAGTGGCAACGAGGTGAAGGAGGCTGACGCTGGAGAAGCAGGCCCAACTCCCGCACATAAGGCAATAGTTTCAAACAGCTGCTTTGGCTATGTGGTTGGAAAATCATTTCTTAAATGAATTTCGGAAAAATTCTTTTTTTGGGAGAAGGTAGAAGTGGATGGAGCTCCTGGCGGAGGGAAGCCTGAGACGCACTTTCCCCTCAGGCTTAGGGAATAGGATACAGCCATGAATCTCCTGCTGACGTTGTTTAATGGGCTGAAGAGGCTTCTCTTCTGCTGCTTTTGCCTGAGGAGTGTTCTGAGAGAACGCCGTGTAAACAGCAAGTCTGGCCCGGGGCCCACGGTTCAGGTTGAAACATGTGTGGACGGCATTCTTACCAGGCCTACGTAATAACAATCACAACCTGTAATGAGTAAGAAGAGTACCCTTCCCGGTAAGGCACAGGCCTATTGCTCTGTGCTTGGCATTAGTAGAGGCCCTGGGGCTAGAGAAGCTTTTGGGTAGACCAGAAGACAAGATTACGCAGCAGGGGCACCGCAGGAGTTCTACTTTAGCCATGAAGGGATTAGTACCATACCCTAAATTTCCCCTTGTGTTACCTGTGTGATCTTGGGCAAGTCACTCAGTCATTCCAAGTGACCATAAGGAGCCAACCTTTCTCTCACCTCTTACTCTTGTAGGTCACACTACCCTGATCTAATTTTTTCTTAGCTCATATTTCTCCTCAGCTTCTAACATCCTAGTTAACTCACTCGTTTAACATTTCTTATTACCTTCTGTGTCTTTCCATGAAAATGTCACTTCTAGGAAAACAATTAGTGGAAGTGGGTAAATATAAATTGGATCTTTATCAGACATTCCACATCGTTCCTTAGAGGCGAGGGTGGTAAAACTTCAACTCACATATGTTGGGCATGTTGTCAGGAGAGGCTGGTTCTTGGAAAAGACATAATGCTGGGAAAGGTGGGGGATCAGAGAAAGCGCGGGAGACCCTCCGCAAGATGGACTGACACAGTGACAGTTTGTCACTGGAGCTGTAACAGTGGGCTCAAACCTGTCAGAGATGGTGAGGAAGGCACAGAATAGGGCCAGGTTCAGCTCTGCTGCTGTTCATGGGGTCACTGAGAGGTACAGTCAACCCAATGACACCTCATGATAACAACAGAAATGTCACACGTGCCTAGGAGATAGTAAAAGACTAGTTGCCGTGTGTCGGTTCTGACTGCTGGTGATGCCATTGTGTCCATAGAGTTTCGGTGACTGAAACCTTTCTTTGGGGGCAGGGGGAGTGGGGAGGAGCTGTAAGCCTTTCAGGTGGTAGAGGTTCTGTGGATGGATATTGAGTGATGACCAAAAAGCCGTTCGTAGCCTTAATGCTATTTATCTATCTATACATATATTTTTTTTTCTTTCTGGACAACATATCATTCCCGAATGTGCTTTAAACAACAGTAGTTTATTTCTGTTACAAGTGTGATTCTGCAGCCAGGGATTTCAGGCAGGGTGAGCGGCTCCTCTGTTCGCTCCCGGCATTGCCTAGGTCAGTCTAGCTGTCAGGTTCAAGAAGGCTTCATGCACATGGCTAATGCCTGTTCTTCAAGAGGCTTCCCCTCCTTGTGCTGTCCTGTTACTCACAAGTGTCTACCGCAAGTCTCTTTAACAATCACAGGATTCCTCAGAGCCAAAGGTAAAAGCTACCATGCCCATCGAGGCTTAGACTCAGAACTAGCAGAGCATTGCTTTCTATTCCAGTAAGCTACAAGGCCAGCCCACAGTGGAGGGAAGGGAAAACAGACCCTCGGTCTTATGAGAAGGAATGAGGGGTGGTCATCTTTGGAAACTCTCCCCTATGTTATTCCACAATCCCACGCTTTGCAACTATAATAACTCTCAACGAATATTGGATACGTGCTAGGGGGCAGGTCTTAGCCCATGTGCTCATCTCTGCAGTGCCTTCCAGGGCTCCTTCCCTAATGAAGCTGAGCCCTAGAGCTGTAGGCTGTTTGTCTGTAGCTGGCATCCGGCCACATCCAACAGTGAGATGATGGACGTGGAGAACTCACTCGCTGCTTGACAGGGAAGGCTGATGACTGTCTTCCTGGTTCCCTTCCAGATTCCACAGATGGTGAGGGTGACTGGAGTCTCTGGTCTGTCTGTAGCGTCACGTGTGGGAACGGCAACCAGAAGCGGACCCGATCTTGTGGCTACGCTTGCACGGCGACAGAATCGAGGACTTGTGACCACCCGAACTGCCCAGGTGGGTGTATGCAAGCTGGCCATGCGTTCAAGAGGAAGCTCTTACTTTATATTTCGAAATTATAAGAGCTGACCTTTGAGATGAGAGCCATCCCAATAGTAAGACTTCTTGCTTGAGTGAGAGAAAAAAAGATAAGAAATGAGCGGAATGAATTTAAAAGATGCATTTCCTGAGTCTTATGCTCATTTGCAGTAGCCGTGACCTAGGAGACAAGATCATATGGAACTTGCTGAGAACAAGGGCGAGATCTGGTTCATATGAGCTTTTGATGTACATTTGCTTGTGTCTTGAAGAGGACATTGAGCTAGATGTTCATGGTCTGATAAGGAAGGTAGGACGAGAGCCTTAGCAGACATCTAGTGAAAGACTGCACAGTTAATCCTGCCTGCAATGCCTGCATGTTGTCAAAGGCTTCTAAGAAAGCAAACTAGAACAACTTGGCAATTATTTCCTATACTCTATTGTTAGTTTTAGAAAACAAAACAAAACTTCACCCAAAACAACAACAACACACACACACACACAAATTGCAAATTTAATAAGAAACCACAGTAGGGGTTTAAAGAAAAAAAAATCATTGTGATTATGTGTAGCAAGGATTGTCAAACTGTGGCCGATGGGTCAGTCTTGGTCTGCTTTTATATGGCCCGTGCGTTCTAAAAGCTTGTTGAACGGAGCAGACGAGTATACAGCCAAAACCATATGTGATCCATAAACCTTTAGATATTTATTATCTGGTTCATTACATTTGCTTTGTGTTCTTCCTTGTTAGGAGGCAGCCAGCCCAAAATAATATCTGTGGCTCTTCCAAAAAAACCACACACCCCAAAATTGTTCAGTTGAAGGAAATTTCAGAGAAAGAAAACTTGACCCTCCACTCTATAGACTTCATCTTTCTATCCCCTAGACCCTCTATTTTAACATCACTGGGATGACCCTTTGCTTTAAATTCCCTGGGACAAGATGTGAAACTAGGAAGAAGTGCTTCACAAAGAGGCCCATGAGGAAAAGGAGGAAGACCAGATTAGCATGAATGTGGATGTTAGCAGAAGGGCTCTATGGAGAAAGTGGTGGTGAAGTGTAAGAAGTGGCGGTGCTTTTTCTGATCTCTCTCACGGTCATCATGAAGAAGCTGAAGCCATTGGAAGGACTGGTGGGATAAGTGAGGTCTGCCTGGGTAGAAATCAGTTAGAGGAAGACAAGAAGAAAATGAAGACAAACATAAAGGAGGAGGAGGAGAAATCGGAGGAGAAGGAGCAGAAGGAGGAAATAGAAAAGTTGATGATAAAGGAGGTCCTGAAGAATCAGAAGAGTTTTGAATGTTTGTACTCAAAATTCAGAAATTCAAAGGTATTATTTTTTCCATTCAGTTCCTGTGGCTGACAAGCCACACGAATCAAGCCAGGAGGAATCCTTTAAAATGGTGGCAGAGGGGGAAAACCCTTCCCCTGGAGAGGTACCGAAATCCACCTGCCTCGTCCTGTTTGTGCATGCACCTCTCCTGTCCCTGTCCTCCTGGCATCCTTTCTGACCCCAGTCCTGGCCATTCCAGCTTTCCAGGGCTCCTGTGTGTGGAGCGTGAACAATTTCCAGTTGTGCTTCTTCTTAGGAAGTGGACTCTGTTGATTTCCACCCTTGCTCAAACCACAGGGCTGCACAGGTTGGTGGTGGAGGGAGGGGGCAAAGGAAATGGGAAGGATCCGAGTGAAAAGACGAGGTAATGATGGGCAAGGTTCAATGGCGACTAAGTTTATAAAACATAATACATGAGAATGGTTGTTTGAAACACAATGTGAATGAAGAATCGTGTGAAACACAATGTATATGAACTTTTTAATACCAGTTTTAAAAAAAACAAAACCAAAACCACCTGACCTCCTTGCTCTCTAGAACTCTGCGGAGGTCTTTGAGAGCACATCCTCTCAAGGCAGTCCATCTTTTGATGTCTTGGTTCCTCCTGCCATGGGTATTGATTATGGAACCAAGCAAAATTAAATTGTTGAAAACTTGGAAAAAAAAGTATGGGGCAGACAAGGGCTTGCAGGCCTTAAAGAGATTATAGTGTGAAAAGTTCACCCCCTATTTCACCCTAAAAATATGCTTGAAGAGTCTTTAAAGAAAGTCAGAAGAAACCAAACCCTTATAAGACATCAGTTTGTGCTCAACAAAGAGACCAAATGTCTACAGTGAAGGCTCCATGTCCCACAGTACTTCTTTTCTGCTTCAGTTTGCACTCACTCGTCATCGTCAAGTCAATTCTGACTTAGAGAGACTGACCCTCCATTGGATTTCTCAAGCTGAAACTTTTTATAGGAAGAGATCTCTCATCTTTCCCCCATGGAGAAACTGGTGGATTTGAACTGCCAATCCTTCAATTTGTAGCGCAACACATCGTACACAATACCCAGGGCTCCTTTTAGTTGCCTATCATTCCTCTCTGTAAAGAAAGCTGAGTGGGGGGTGCAGTGGGGCAAGGGGAGACGTTGATACAAGCTGGGTCCTGTTCTTCAGAGCAAATAATGGAAGCCCACCTTCTTCTAGAGCATTATGGGTAGTCCTAAAAGTCCTAGAATATGCAATATCTCATCTTTTCCTGTGTTGCCTATGGACTGCTGCATCCTCAGAGTGAACTAGACATAGACAAAGACAAAGGGGAAATTACCGCCTAATACAGATCATTTACTTCTTTCTCCTAGTGCTTTTTTTTATATTTAACTTGTTGAAGTGGGTCATTTTGTCGTTGTGTACCATCGAGTCAGAGCTGACTCAGAGCTGACCCTCTAGCAGGTTTTCAGAAGCAGTTTAGTCACACAGGAGGAGATTGTTTATCTTTCTCCTGTGGAGAAGCTGGGGGATTTGAACCTCGGACCTTTAGGATTGCAACCCAGCTCCTTACCACTATGCTAACAGAGCACCCTTTCTTATTTTAGAGATATGGAAATTGAAGCACACATAAAAATGAAATTGTTTGTCCAAGGCCACAAAGCTAGGGTGATTTGAACCTTAGCTCGCAAAGACAACTGCAGTGCTACTGACTCTAGCCTGGTTTGTCACCCTGATACCACCAGGCAGTCACCCTGCCCCATGTCCTCCCAGCCAACACCCATCCCCCAGCCTGGTGAGTGAGTTCCTTCAGCTCTTTCAGGCACATTTGGATATGATTTCATGCTGCCAATGGTATCTGGGGTTTTCATATATTTTATGTTCTATTACCTGCTTTTTACTGTTTCCTCTGCTGGCATGTTCCTGCCAGGGAGCGGTAATGAATACAAGAAAGGCTTTGTTCAGGTGTATTTGTTTTTTTAATTTTTTGGAGGGGAAGGGGCTGACTTTTTCCATAGAGCCGGGGGAAAATGAGCTTTTGTCTCTGTACAGGAATTGAAGACACCTTCAGGACAGCGGCCACCGAAGTGAGCTTGCTTGCGGGAAGTGAGGAGTTTAATGCCACCAAACTGTTTGAAGTTGGTAAGCAGATTTTTTTTCTCTCCTTTATCCAAATATTGATTTAGTGCTTTGGCGATTCCTTTGCAATGCCATCCTTGGATCTGTGTGAAGGCTTCATTTTCCTCTGATGGGTTCCAATTCTCTCAGTATTTCTTGCTCACTGAATGCTCTCCAAGCAAGATGAGAAATCCCATTTCTGCTGCCCCAGACAGAGCCAAGTAACACTTCTGTGTCCACCCTCCTTCCTGTGCCACCTCCATGGCAAAGAAGAGGCAGGGATCACTCCCTTCTCTTAGGGACAAACTTGCCCATCAGAGAGGCATGAGCTGACATGGATTTTGCCCTCTCTATCCTCATAAGTGGTGGCCAAAGAATCAAGTAATGATTCTTACAGTTCTTCAGCAGAGGGAGGAGAGAGGGAATATTGTCACTATTATGTCCTCCATTAATTTTATAAACCTTTGGGATGCCCACTACTATCTACTAGAGAGCACAAGAGTAAATAAAAACACATGTGTGCCAGGCACAATTAAAAATTACTACTAAGGTGAGGTGCAAGATGAAAGCTTGTCTTTGACAAATATCTTCTCCCTCATAGAAAGGTGAGACTTCTGCCCTGTCGCTCTTGCTACCCTGACATTCTTTCTTAGCCTCCCCACTTGTGCCCTGCTTCCTAGTTAAAAGCATAGTTTCTGTTTATGATGATGGAAAATTCACATTGATTAAAGGTAATGGTCACACAGTCACTTAATGCTACGGATGTCAGTAAGTGGTGTGCTTTTAATGAACCTTTCTTGAGTGATAGACAATTGTTTTTTACAAGCAGCTGCTGAGGTACTTAGGGAGCCCTAGTGGCATAGGAGAGAGATGGCCTGTCTCCTTCCATGTCTTCGAAAACTGATGGAGGGTCAGCTGTGAGTCGGAACTGGCTTCAGGACAGTGAGGTTGAGTCTCTGACTGTAAGGTGCTCTGCACAGCTAGACGCTTTATGGGATTTGGAGGTATAAGGCCCTGGCTTCATGGTACATCCCATTGTGTTTCGTGCTTCACTTTTCCACCTCCTTGTTCAGTAGGTAGTGCTTGTTGTTGTTGTTGTCATTGTTGATTGCCTTTGAGTCGAGCACAACTCATAGTGACCCTATGAACAAAAGGTCTGAAGCCCCTCTACAACTATCGACATTTATCAAAGTTCATAGTGTTTCCCGAGTCATGTTATCGTGCCAGCAGCATCCAATGTACTATTAGTCCCTTGTCATCTGGAGCAGCAGGTGAAGAAGAGTCCAGAAGAATGGCTTTGATGAACTTCATCCTTTTTCTGAGACCGGTGGAACTAGAGGGTGCCAGTGACAATGAGTGAACTTCTGACTAATCCTTTAGAATACGAATCAAAAGGGAATAAAACACAGGAAAGAAAATAGTCATGAAATTCAAGTTTTCTAAAATCAAGAGACTGAGTGAATCCTGAGGTTAATCTTTTAAACAATACTGCCTGAGGTTAATCTTTAATAAAATTAAATATATCCCCTGAAGTCTTCTTTAAACCAGATAGTCTCACTTTAATAGTAAAGAATGTCTGCCTTGCGCCTTATACTCTGTTAAAGAACTGTCTATTTGGAAACAAACGGATAGAGCAGCTCCACAGGCTAGATAGGAAGTTTGGGGAACAGTGAATGTATGCTAACATGGAGGAAACAAGTCATGGAAAAAAGGCTTGCGAGTGGTTACATACCTTGAAGAACATAATCAGTGTGTTAGAACCAGTGCAATCAAAGCAATTGGATTGATATATATTCTGCTGTGTATTTTCAACAAAAATGAATGACTTTTTTTTTAAATTAACAGTTCTAAATCCCAATTTTTCACAGCTTTACTATTTGGTAGTTAATCTAGCAAAAGTTGTCTCTTTGGTATTGGGGACTGTCCCATAGTCAATTCCAACTGTAGTGACCCCATATGATGTATTAGAATACTCCAGAGGTATTTCTTGCCTGAAGTCTTTGTTGAAGAAGATCAACAGATCTTTCTCCCACAGAATCACTATGGATTCAAATTCCCAACCCTCATGCCACCTTAATTTGATTACTCCTGAATCCTCAATGACAGGATAGAATAAGGATCTGACTCTATGCAGAACAAGTCTATATATAAGCAAAAGAAAACTAAGGAATGAACTAGAACAGTGTCAGAACTATGATGAAAAGAAGCTGGAACAGCTATAGTAGCAAGAGGTAATAGGGAATAGTAGAGACCGCAGCAAAATGAAGAACTTATGTGCCTTCCAAATGAGTGTGTCCACCTGCCTGCAATTGTGTCTCCATGGCAACAGGCAGGTAGGAACTACATTCTTTATTTAGCAATTAATCCATCCACAGTTGGAGTGCAAGCTGCCTGGAATCTATATTCACAGTCCCCAGAAGTCCCGCACAAACCTCTTACTGCCAGGTATTCTGGTTTCCAAAAGAGACCAGAAATATGGGACTTTAGGGGGCCTCTCTCAAAATTTTAAACACTCCATAATAATTTATTTAAAAATCTCTGAGCCAAACTGAGGCAGTTGTGAATTCTGGGTCACCCAGGCTCACTTTTATTCCCAGCCCCCCTCTCAGACTCAGTGGAATTGCATTTTAACGGAAACCTTCTGAGAATACCATGCATCAAAGGCATAACTTCAAAGATGGAAATTTTACATAAAATTGTAGAGCAGGGAAAAAACAAAGGCAATCCTTTGGGGCAGAGAGCTCCTCCAGCGTGCCTGGTCACACCTGATGGGAAGGCCGCCCTCCTACCCTTCATAGAGGACCGTCCAGATTTGTAAGGGCCTCTCACCCTGAGAATGAGCGGGCACACAGAGGAAAGGGTTCAGAGTCCTGGAAGGAAAGGGTGTGGCTTACTCAACATAGGTAACTGTGGAGCATTTTATGATTGAGCTGTTTACAAAGTTATCAGAAAGGTGGAGAGAAGTCAAAAAGGATTTATACAAAACCCTCAGAATGGCCACAGTGGAGCCCTGGCCACCAGGGCCTAAAGGAACTAAGAAAAGAAGGGGTCACTGGAACGTGGGAACAGTACATGTCTGGAGAGGCTGACCCATTTTTTAGCCCCCAGAAGAATGGTCAAGTCATTATGAACCAGTGAAGGAGGACCGTCCGAGAGGATCAATACTCTGGCATCATTATCCTCTCTCCCTCTGTCCTCTTTGGCTCCTCCCATCAGCTGAATTCAACTAGAGGCCTGGTGTCAGGGAACCTATTGACACAGTCCATGTAGTCAGCCTTTCAGGGCATGGAGAATGGGAGGAAGAATAAGAAGAACAAATGCAAGATGCCCAGCAGAGATGAGAAAAATTGGGATGCACATCAGGTTACTTGACTTAGCCCCACTCATTTCTGTTTTGTAATCTGCAAAATAGTGTGAGGTAATGGTGCCCCTATCTTGTAGGATTATTGTAGAATCAGTGAGTCTACGTTCAGAGAACACTTGTCATGAATAGGCTCCCTAGTTGGGGAAATGCACTGCGAGCCCAAGGGTGGTGTCTCTCTGGGTTGGTTTTTATTATTATTATTATTATCATCATCATCATCATCATCATCATCATCTTACAAAATTCAAGTACATTTTTTTCAGACCAGAGTCTTTCCATTTCCCTCACCTCACCATACACCGCCCCCCCCCATGAAATAATCCACCAGCGGTTTTT
Source organism: Elephantulus edwardii (assembly GCF_000299155.1). Lineage (NCBI taxonomy): Eukaryota > Metazoa > Chordata > Mammalia > Macroscelidea > Macroscelididae > Elephantulus > Elephantulus edwardii. The sequence continues at coordinate 3,065,048 of NW_006399900.1, forward strand.
CCAGAGAGAGACAGACAGTCTCACACTGTGCAATTAACAGCCTCGAACCCCAGTGGAGGGTGAGCTCCGAGTCAGTTCTGGGTCAATGGCAACAAGTTTGAGTTATCATAATGAAAGCATAGTACAAGTTTGATAAATAAACAATAAAAAAATAATGAAGTCACTGGATCCCAGTAGCTACATGAAATCCTGCACCCTGCAGCGACGTACAGAACCATTATCTAGTCTTCATCGCCTTCTGAGATCTTCTCCCTGAAGATCCTGCCCTCTAAGGAGATGTTCAAACACAATTTCCCAGGACTGAACTCCATTTCTCAGCGGCTGCTTAGTCAGCAGTTGTAGCCATAGAACCAAAGGACTCAAGTGAAAAGAGCCTGAGACATCGTGCCAGCTGACAGTATGGTGGACACACTTGCAAAGTTCTCTTCCGATTATTCCTCCTCAGTATTCTCAGACAGGCTCTACCTTTATCCCTAACTTGGAGATGACAAGACTGAAGCATCGGGCAGTGAGGTGTAATAACTTGAAGGTTACAGAGCCAACAATGAGCGGTTAAGTTCAAATACAATCCGAGGCAGTACAGCATAGGACCCCAAGCACTAAGCCTTATCCCGTGTGTTTCAGAGCTCACTGGAGGTGCCACACCTCTCACGTCCTCATTTTCCTGGAGAAACTTCAGCTCGCTCCTCTTTATGGTTTCGGCTGTGGTCCCACAAGCCTTCCAAACACAGGATCAGAATCTGAAAGCACTGCTCACATCCTTCTTCCTCTCTTTAACCTTGAATCCATCAGCTAGCAAGGTGTAGAAGCTCAAATTCTCTGACTGTTCTTGATCTTACCTGCCGTTCCATTCCTGGGGTATCAGGATTGAGACTCTAGGACTTCTCAACACCTAAGCTGCGTGGAAGAGCTCCGTAACAAAGCGGCAACGATCCTTTTACCCTCCCTTGTCTCTGCTATTGAAGCCTGTGTCCCTTTAGGCCCTTCAGAAGCAAATGCCAAGATGGGATTTGTTGTTGCTGTTATGGGCCGTCAAGGGGACTGTGACACATAGCAGCTATGTGAACAACAGATCTGAGCCTTGCCCTGTCTTACACTATCCTCGATATCTCTGATGTCCATTGATGCAGTCACTGTGTCAATCCAGCATCCTCTCTTACCCTGACCCTCCACCTCTCCAAGCATGATGTCCCTCTCCAGGGGACTCCTAACAACATGCCCGAAGTATGTGAGACAAAGCTTCACTATCTTTGTTTCCAAGGAACACCCTGGCTGCACTTTCTCCAAGACAGACTATTTGTTCTTTTGGCAATCCAAAAGAGATTCAGTACTCTTTCCAACATTTTAGACATGCATCCAATGCATGTCTAAAAGCGTTCCTGTTCCATTATTGACAGAGCCCATGGGCAAATATCCAGAGCCCTCCTTCCCTGAGTGGGAAAGTTCTAGAATGTGCTCTCTGCACTGTTTCCCCAACTGAGTTAAGCTCCAGTTCTTGCCGTGGTTGACTATTTAATCCCCGGGTGGTACAGATAGTTAATGCACTGTGTCACTAACCAAAGGCTTGCTGTTCAAGTCCCTCCCAAGGCCCCTCAGAAGTGAGGCTGAGTTATCTATCCATGACTGTGCAACAGTTTTAACTCACAGCAACAATTCTCTGTCACGTTTCTGGGATCGTCAACCACTAAAAACACTCTTACAATCTCATACACTTGGGGCCCCACCATGAACTGGAGCCAATTCCTCTGCATCCGGTTTGGTTTCATTTAGTTTTGTGTTGATGGCCTCCTCTTCCCTCCCTCCTCCCCCTGCTTCTCTACCAATATCTTTTCAGAATCTTCTCCCAAAGTACCATCTCCACTGGCGTCTTCACCTCAGGGTCAGCTTCTGAAAGAAGCCTGGCCAAGGTATTCAGTAAATCAGAGGTCTCATACTCCCCAGATGAAACAAAGCCCATGATGAAGTGGATCAGTCAGGTTTTGGGGTGAAAGGGAGAGGCCGAGCCATTGTCCAAAAGGTAGTGCCTGCTCCAGCCAAAAGATAGTTCCCATTCTATCACTTCCCAGTAATTCAGATGGAGGAATGTAGGGACTATGCGGACACATCTTTGGGTCGTTCAAAGGAAACCAGAAATCCATACATATAAGTGAAATTGTTCACTTTCTAAATATTTGCAACCAACCCAGGCTGTTTCACTATGATAATAATCACACACAGCTTCTCTTTAGGCACGTTCAGGGCCTGAGGGCTACAAGTCAGTAACCCCCAGCCGAATGTTTGAAAAAGAAAGAAGTTGCTAGTGGGACAACTCCAAATTATTGTGACCTCTTGTGAGTCAGTGACTTTTGCACAAGTAGATCATCAAATACTACTTTTCTGAGGCATCTCTGAGTGGACCCTCAAACCTTTTGATTAACAGATAAGTGCTTTAACTACTTACACCACTAGGGACTTCAAAAGGACAAGATTGCCCTTTCTCCATGGAGCAGTTTTATAGAAATCTAATCTGCTCCCGTGTGATTGACTGCCTCTGAAAACCCACCAGAGGGTCAGCTGTGGGTTGATTCCAACTTTATGGTACACAACAAACAAAAACATTGGTTTTTAAATGCTTAACATTAACACATTAAAAATCTAGCCCTACTTGAAACCACCGGGTGGCAAAAAGAAAATTTAGCCCTTCAAATGTTTCTCTAAGGCATTTCTGCCACATTACCCCTAATTTAGAGAGGAGATTTAGCATGGCCGTGTGAATTATTGTTAATTTTGTTAGCGGCATTGGTCCCTTTTATTTGTTCTTGTCCTAGTGACATTTGTTGTTGTTGTTATGTGCTGTCGAGTTGCTTGCGACTCATAGCGACCCTATGCACAATAGCCCTAAACTCTGCTCTGTCTTGTGCCAATCGCACTGTCTCTGACACTCCCATCCCGATAACCCCAGTCACCGAATCAATCCACCTCATAGAGGACCTTCCCCTCCTGCGCTGTCCCTCCACCCTCCCCAGAATGATGTCCTTCTCCAAGGACCGGTCTCTTCTTATAACATGTCCAAAGTATGTTAGACATTTAGGAGAGATAATTTGTGTTTTCACCAAATTAAAGACAAAACTTGAAGCACAAGGCATGATGGTTACACCTAGATGATGGAGTATGGCCAGTCACTGTATGGATCTTATTCTCTCTACTGTTAGTATTTAAAAATATGTCATAATAAAGTAAGGAAGGGAGCCTGTGGACAAACTCTGAAGTCCAAGGGCAAAAAAGAGTGACATTTCATGACTTAGGTCTTGCAGACAGCTGCTAGGGCCTGGGGCTGCAGGAGGGAGTGGTTGATTTTAACACCGTCTAATCTTGCCTGTGATGAGAGAGTTTCTCTATGGCCTTTTCAGACACGGACAGCTGTGAGCGCTGGATGAGCTGCAAAAGTGAGTTCTTGAAGAAGTACATGCACAAGGTCATCAACGACCTTCCCAGCTGCCCCTGCTCCTATCCCACCGAAGTAGCCTACAGCACAGCAGACATCTTCGACCGCATCAAGCACAAGGACTTCCGCTGGAAAGATGCCAGCGGCCCCAAGGAGAAGTTGGAGATCTACAAGCCCACAGCACGGTACTGCATCCGATCCATGCTGTCCCTCGAGAGCACCACACTGGCTGCCCAGCACTGTTGCTATGGCGACAACATGCAGCTCATCACGAGGGGGAAAGGGGCTGGGACGCCCAACCTCATCAGCACCGAGTTCTCAGCGGAGCTCCACTATAAAGTGGACATTCTGCCCTGGATTATCTGCAAAGGTGACTGGAGCAGGTATAACGAGGCTCGACCACCCAACAATGGACAGAAGTGCACAGAGAGTCCTTCAGACGAAGATTACTTCAAGCAATTCCAAGAAGCTAGAGAATATTAAGAGACTGGGGAGAAGGGAGAAAGAAATGAGGCACCATCTCTGGCATCTGTGACGCAGATGCTCTGCGCTGATCTGTCTGCCTGGAGAAGAGTCCTCGTCACCTGCATATGTGTATATTTGTACATAGTACATGAATATCTTCATCGGTTACACAGGAGGTATGCACCAGGCCCAGGTGACTGCCATCTGAAGCCACATTTGCCATCATCAACGCCTACACACCTCTTGACTCTCCCTTTAGGGGTAACACAGGCGGGTGCAGTCAGAAGGACGCGGAAGGGATAGTGGGGAGGACTGAAATCACACCCAATCCAGTATTTCCAGGAGAGGTAAATGGAGAAAAATACTGAAAGTGTAAACATTATAATAAGCTGGTGTTTTTTATATATATAACTTATTTAATATGAATGTGACTTAAGTATAACCATTTCTCTGGAGTTGCTGGTGTGAACTTATTTAATCAATTCTCTATGAGGACAGAAAAGAAGAGGCTTAGGGAAGTGGATGAGAAAGGGAATTTTAAAATGATTTATTTTAAAGTAAAAATAACTTAGTGGACTATAGCAAAACAATTAAAAAAAGGTCATCATAAACCAAATATTATTTAGTCATACACAAAGCACTTTGCTGAAGTCTCAGCCCTCTAAAATACCCTTGCCTCAAACTGGGTGTAATATGGGGGGAAAGCAGCATTTAAAGGGCAAAGCTGAGGTCTGGATTTTGTAACCATATCAAAAAGCTTTAGAATAAAAAAGCAATATTTGTGTAGTGCTGTGATTCTACTAAGAGACTCCATGAGTGGAAGACTTTCTGTTTGTGTCTTAGTATATTTTGAAGAAAATGGAAAGTTCAGACATACAAACAGGGACTAGCACTTTTCGAAAGAAACAGAAAAGAATACAGACCCACACTTCATCGATTTTATTTTTAATATCATCTGTGTAATTTTTTTCTTCACCAGTATATTACCAGTAAATACTATAAAAAGGAAGAGGGTTAAAGTCTGGAAAATCCTAATTTTTTATGTTTAATAAAGGAAAGAAACGGCATTATTTTTATAAAGTATTTATTGAGTCATTGGGCCTTGTGCATCAAGTAAATGTAATATGACCTGGTTCTGTAGGGTGGAACTTAGGATAAATAAAGAGTTGGTTCTTATGCAATATTTTACTTGCAAATCTCCAGGAAAAGAGAATATATAATAAACTCATAATAAAATGTGTTACTTGCATCCTTGATTTATGGCACTAATACCATAAATAGCCCCCATGAAGCAAGGTTTCTAAGCAGGGAATGAAAGTTCAAACCAGGTGGGACCAAAAAAAAAGGGTTCATTGATTGGTGTGGTAGTGGGTGGCGGCCGGAGCATCCATACAGGAGGTCGTAGTCCATTGATGCGTGTGTGACCCTTTGCCCACCCAGAACTAAGAAATTCAAGCCAAAGTAAAGACTTAAGTCGGCCCCAGGTGAGCAGGACCACTTCCAGGCAAAATTGTGCACTTACAGTAATAAGTAAAACTGTTCATGTAAATGATTCCTTTTCCACATGAGAAAACCATGACTCAGATTATCAGTCACACTGGGACTAATCTCTTATATTCTAGCCTAATGCTCTTCCTAGTATTCTGGTTCTTTTTATCCTTATGTTCTTCTTGGTGCAGGAACCCTGGTGGTGTAGAGTGAATTAAGTGTGGTGCTACCAGCCTTAAGGTCAACAGTTTTAACCTAGCATCTACTCCACAGAAGAAAGATAAACTAGTATGATCCCACAAACACGTACAGCCTCAAAAAAACCCTATGGAGGCACTTCTACTCTGTTCCATAGGGTTGTTGAGTCAGAATGACTAAGCGCTGGTGGTGGTTTTATGTTCCTGGTATCTTGGCTATTCTTCCTTATTGTTGAATTCTGTGTCGAGTCAGCTCCAACTCACCTCAGGTCTGTGTAGAGCAGAATGAAGCCCTGCCCAGTTCTGCACCACCCTCAATCTCTGCTGTGCTTAAACCCATTGTTGTGGTCACTGTATCAACGCACCTCATTAACTATCTTCCTCTCTTCTGCTGACCCTCTCCTTTTCCAAGCAGGATGTCCTTTCCTAGGGACAGGCCCCTCCTGATAACATGGCCAAAGAAGAGGAGACAACGTCTTGCCATTAGTGATGCTAGGAAACACATTCCTGCTCTTTTCAGTCATCTGCACATCAGAAGTAATTTCCTGTCTATTTTTTCCACTCTCTACTGTCTACTCTTTAAAAATGAATTCAAGATTCACTTTCATTGTAGAATAGAAAACCTTACTTCCATCTGAAGGAATTTTAGGCAACATTGCATTGCCAACCCAAAGGCACCTGGTTGAAATCTACTAGCTTCTCTGAAGGAGAAAGATTGACAAGCACTTCCTGTGCAGTTTATAGTCTTAGGAAACCCACCAGAGGGTCAGCTGTGAGTTGGTTTTGACCTGACGGCATGTAATAATAACACAATAATGTGGTAAAGAAGAGAATCAAAGAGTCCACCTATCAGAAAAACAGATTTGGCTTCTAATACAGCCACACCTTATTTAAATGCACTTAATTTTCTTGTGCTTTACAAATGCTGCATTGTTTAACTTTTTGTTTTAAATTGAAGATTTATGCCAAGTCTGTGTTGAGTCTTGAACATACCATGGACTGTCAAGAAAACAAATAGGTCGGTCTTGGAGAGAGTGAAATCAAGTTTCTCCTTGGAGGCTAGGATTTGAAGCGCCGTCTCACTTACTTTGGGCACGTGGCCAGGAGAGACCAGTCCTTGAAGAAGGACATCATGGTTGGAAGGGTGGAGGGACAGCGCAGGAAAGGCAGACCCCAGATGAGGTGGACTGATACAGTGACTAGGGTAATGGGGGTTATGTCGGAGTCAGTGAGGCTCTCAGGACAGGGCAGGTTTCAGAGCTGCTGTACATAGGGTCACTATGGGTCACAGGCAACTGGAGGGCACATAACAACAGCACAATTATTTTTCTTGTAACATTTGCTCATTTCATGTCTCTGTCACATTTTGATAATTCTCTCCATATTTCAGGCTTTCTTATAATGCCATTACATATTTAATGTAGTATAAAAATAACTTTTATATGCGCTTGGGAAACCAAATCATTCATGTGACTTGCTTTATTGCAATATTTGCTTTATTACTCTGATCTGGAACCCAACTTGAAATATCTCTGAGGTTTGCATGTAATAGGAAAATCATTGACACAAGCTTATTGGCCAGCAGTAGAATGAAGGCATTGCCTGTGAGGTGAGCTCCTCATTGACTATCAAATATAAAAATAACTGATATATGAGAATTGACTATTAAATATTAAAAATATTTAAACAGGTTGGAAAGGATGCACACAGAAAATTGAATGATAGAGAGGGAAAAAAGTACAACAGCACCTTCTGATAAACATCCTATGAATGATAATGGGTGTACAACACTGAGAAAACACAGGCAAGAACTAGAGAAGTACATCTTATGGAGGAGTGAGATTTTATAAAGCAAAGAGGAGAAGTGAGTGAACACATTTGAAGTAAGAAAATGTCGACTGCTGTCATTCAGCTCCCAATCATAGCTTCCCTGGGTACCATGGACGAATCCCATCAGATCTTGTATCACTGACACAATCTCTGCTGTGTTGGAGCCCATTGTTGCCGCCACTATCTTGTTCCATCTCACGCAGGGTCTTCCTCTTTCTTAATGACTCGGAGTCTGGGAATGAAGTCTTACCATCCTTGCTTTCTTCTAAGGAGCACTTCTTTCAAGACAAACTTTTGTGTTCTTTCAGCAGTCCGTGGTGCATTTGTTATCTCTTGCCAACGCCACAATTCGAAGGCATCAGTTCTTCCTCAGCCTTCCTTATTCATTGTTCAACTTTCACCATGCATATTAGTCATGTGATGGGGGGCCATCAAGTCACAACTGACTCAGAGCTGACTCTCCAGTGGGTTTTCAGAGCATGTAAGTAATACTAGAGGAGATTGCCCATCTTTCTCCTGTGGAGCTGCTGATAGACTCAAACCGCTTGCCTTTGTGTTGACAGCACAACTCCTTACCTACCACTGGGCCACCATGCTTATGAGGCAATTGAAAATACTGTGGTCTGGGTCAGATGCATCTTAGTCTCCAAACTAATATCCTTGCTTTTTAGCAAGTTAAGTTTGACAATAGTATGGGGGGAAAGTTAAGCCAACAGGAAAGAACTTGGCATTTTCAGTGTTTTCTGCAAACTAGAATGTTTAGAGTGATGAGCAGAGAAAAAAGAGTGGCCCTCAATGGAACCACATTAGGGAGTTTTTGTTAAGAAACTAGCATGGAATCTTTGGAGCACAGAGAACTTTTTACTACAATGAGAATGACTGAGTAATACTTCCCTTGGGCTATTTGTCTTTGATGATCTAATTAGTTGAGAGTTACAAGATGGAGTAAATTGGGAATAGAGGAAAGCCCAACTGAGGATCACTCTGTTCTATTCATTAAACCTCTAGAAATTTACTGACCTATAATTTGAGCTCTACAGTCTTCATGGTAAGAAATTGTGCAGCAGAGGTACACAGTTCAAACACACCAGCTGCTCTGTAGGAGAAAGATGGACAATCATCTCCCTTGCGATTTACTGCCTCTGAAAACCCACTAAAGAGTCATCTATGGGTCAGCTTCAACTCTGTGGTACACAACATAATTTGCCTCTATCAGTACGCTAATTTTAATCTTCAGAGTGTTCTGAGTCCACTGAGGAAATACTCAGAAATCAAGAACTAGGTTAACCAATAAGACAGAATGCGTTGTTTATCTAATACAAGACCCAATCTGGCCCCAGAGTTTTGCCCAGAGCAGAGCAGGCTGTGACTTCTCTCTGTAACATCTCAGCGGCTGCTCTACAAATATTTCCAATCTAATGTGCTGTTCCTTTGCTTCTGCCTGGAAAGAAGGAATCCCTTTTCTTGCGATCCTCTGGACCTCTTGAGTATCGGCTCTTAAGAAGTCAATCTTGAGAGACAAACCCAAGGCCCTCTAGTGGCTGCACATGGGAAGGATGAGAAAGAAGCTCACAGCCTTGTCAGCACTGTCTTGCTTTCCAAGTCCTGCCATGGTTAGAGTCTCTATTGTTCGTAGGGTCCCTGTGAGTCATAGCTGATTTGACGGCACCTGGCAACAACAATAACAGAGAGCTGTGGTGGCATAATCTGCAGAGAATTGTGCTGCTGATCCAAAGGTCACACCTCTTTGACAGTTCCAAACATGGACAGTCTACTTCCAGGCAAATTAGAGCCTCAGAAACCCAATGGAGGGTCAGCTTTGAGTCGGTTCCAACCCAGGGCAATAAGACAAAGCATAAATGCCCGTATTCAAGTGCTTAAAGTAAAAAA
>NW_006399900.1:3074441-3093273 GCF_000299155.1 Elephantulus edwardii
CTGCTAATCACTCTAATCTCTGCTAAGCATCCTAGGAGGCAAGTACTTTTTTAGAACATCCATATTATAGATGGTTGCTAGGGTCGCTATGAGTCTCAGGCGACTCGATGGCACATAACAACAACAACAACATATTATAGATGTGGGGGAAAAAACCCAGAGAAATTAGCTCATGTGCCCAAGGCCATACCACCCAATAAACAGTAGCTCAGGTGGAATTCTGTCTGTCTGGTCACCAAACCCATGTTTTTTTTTGTTTTGGGTTTTTGTTGGTTTTTTTTCTAATTATTATTATTAATTTCAATGAACATCTACAGAGATTTGGAATTCCATTCATTCATTGATGCACTTTTCTCCCCACCCACTCACCCCCACCCCCACCCCCAGTTTGCTCCTCTCTAAACCCACGTTCTTATACTTAACTTCTCCCATAAAGGTAATCACTGTCTGCCTGGCTACACATCTGAAACTCCAAACTCATCACTGAGTCAACTCCACCCTTAGCAGCCCTTCGTGAGGCTTCCAGGGCTCTAAGTCTTAATGGGAGGAGAGTCTTCATCTTTCTTTCTCAGCTTCACTGATAGATGTGAATCACAGGAGACACAATGCCCTCACAATAATGTAACACAACCTAGAAGGTAATGTGTGGGATTCTAGATGGGCCCAGATGAGATAAGCAGAAGGGAAAGAGCCCATCCACTCTCTCATCCTTTCCACATTGCACTGTACTGATCTATTTTTCTCTGTTTCATTACCTGCAAGTTGGGGTAACACCACCTACTTGCTCCTGGCAGCTAATTCCAATGCCTCTATATCTACATACATGGCACTTTCACTGTCTGTGCAGAACCTCCAACTCACAATGATCAAGTCCTACAAGTCTTTGCCTGGTTGCTTAGACTCTGCTTAGACTGAGGGAGAATGGGATGAGCCAGGGAGTTCCCAGCACCTCCCAGCTGGTTGGCAGGAACACGAACAAGCTGGTTCCCTCACTCCTCCCAGACACACTTCTGAAACGCTTTGCACTCCGTTCTGAGAGTTCTCAGTGGAAATGAACTCCAGTTGCGTGTCGTTGCTCCAGTTGCTGGGTAACACGCCACCTTATTGGTTTCCTTCCCTTGCCTCATTCTTCTTCCTCACTCCCTTCTGAGTGTTGCTCTCAAATAGGCTACTTGTACTTGAATCCCTGTGTCAGGTTCTTCTTCAGGGTGAGTGGTACAGGAGGATCCAAACTCCATGCTGCAGCACTAAATTTCTATTCAAATGTCGTTGTTGTTGCTGTGTGTTGTCGAGTCAGAACTGATCCAATTTATTATTGTCGTCATTTTTGTCTAGGTATGAGGTTTTCTTGTGGATGACTATTGTTGTTGTTGTCATGTATCATTGAATCCGAACTGGTCCATAGGTGATCCTCGCGCGGCTTCTTCAGAGGCAGTAATCACACAGGAGATTACCCATCCTTTCCCCGTCGAGCAGCTGGTGGATTTGAACCACATGCCTTTGCGATTTCAGCATAGATTCTTAAATGCAACCAGAGCTTTGCCAAAAAAGAAAAACCAATCTCATTCTGACCAGAGACAGGATTTCGACTAGCTTTCATTATTCTGAGGTCTTTAAAAATAAAAGTAGAAGCCAAAACTCTTTATTGTATGATGTAAAAGTAGAAGAATGGATACTTTTTCCCCCCTTTTACAAGTAAATTCCATTCCTAAAAAGGACCTATTTTTCCTTTCTTGTTTCAATCTTTGGGAACAAATAGTGTCTAAGAAGCAAATGAGTCCAAGGGTAAGTGGCTAGAAACAGAGAGAAGAGAAGGCACAAACATTAACAGTCACAACCTGGCTCGGCAATAATGGCTGTTTTCTGCCTTACCTTCTTCTGCACAGGAAACCTATTGAGACCAGTATGCTTGAAGGAGAGAGACGTTTTCCCTTCCAGCCTTTCCTCTGAAAGCCATGTTCGAGCAGTCAGGAAAATCCAAGAATGCTCAGTCATTCTCTTGGATGACAGACAGATTAGAGGGGAATTACTGGCACACAACAACGTTCCTTCCATGAAACTCATGTCTTCAGTCATTCTGGGTTTCTCTGATGTGGAGACAGATGGAGGTTTAGGTTTCATCAGACCCTAAGATTAGGATTTGAGTGGGGAAGTGATCACAAGATACACTAGCAGAATAGGAGCGTGTGACAGAGAAGGGAGGACAACTAATGAAGGCATGTCATCAAGGAGGCAAATTCTCTAGCCCTGCATATAGGAGACCTGAGTTGGGTCCCTGCTCAATGTACTTCATTCATGCACAACTACCAGTGGACGTTCAAGTGTTGCAATGATGCTGAGAAGCTTTCAAGGCTGAAACGGATTAGGAAGAAAAAGCTGGCTACCTCCTTCCAAATATCAGCCACTGAAAGCCACGTGATCACAACAATCCAATCGGCAGCCAGTCGTGAGAATGACACAGACTGCAGTATTGTGGTGTGCCTGGGCCTTCATTAATTGAATCTTACTTAAGAGTAGCTAACAATCACACCATGAAGCAAGTTTCCCCTACTGAGAAATTTATCCTAGAATCAGCACTCTTGAATTCTTGCCTCCCAAATTGTTAGAGAAACAATTTCTGTTAAGGCAATCACGTGTGATATTTCTGTTAACGTTAGATAACTTGTTGAATTTGATACCAGAAGAACAGGGTGTTGTTATAATAGATACCTGAAATGTTGAAGCAAATTTGGAGTTGGGTAATGGGTAGAGGCTGGAAGAGTTTTAAGGTCCCCAATAGTATAAATCCTGGATTGTCTTAAGGAGACTTGGTTGAACTATGGACTTCAAAATCCACTCTGTGGGGTCTCAGAAGGAAACTACTGGTGCTGTAACAGGGGGAATGGGATGGGTCAGAAGCTCTGTAACATCTGCTGAGCAGCCCAAGAGACCCAGAGGACTAACAGACAAGAAGCAGAAGTTGAAGAGATAAGGGGAATGAAAAGCAGAACTTCCTCAGTCTCATCCAAAGGACCGAGATCTCTGAGGCCTGAAAGGGTAGAACCACAGATCGCTATTCTCAAAGGGTGGGGCCATGGCCTTCTGGGTTTCAAAGAGTCAGATCTTCACCAACTAGGTTCTGGAATATGGGATTGCATTTCACAAGTGACGGGAGGACTGGACCAGATCTTCTACCCAAAGCTGAGGAAGCAGGGCTGCTGTATTCAAGGTGCAGAAGAATGGAACCTGCTAGTGGCAAGAGAGTCGAGTCATTATTCAATTGGACTAGAATAAGGGGGCCTCCAGATATGGAGGGAGCAATGTTGCTGTCCCAGTGGACCTGAAAAGTGGAGCTAGAGGCTTAGGCTAAGGGAGGTCCACTCAGAATCTAGAAAACATGGTCAATATCCAGGTTCTGGAGGGCAGAGCCACTGTCCAGATGGTGTCAGAGAACAGAAGATTGTCTTCAGGCCTAGAGAGCAAAAAGGTAAATGATTCTGCTGAAGTTGTTCACCTGCTTGGTGTCCACTGTTCTTTCTTTTCCTTAAATTTCTCCTATGTTTAATGGAAATGTCTACCTTGTATCTGTTCTGTCATTATGCTTTTGTTATTCTAGACTTTACAAGTTTACAGATGAATAAGAATATTGCCTCAAGATGGAATTTGGACTTAGGTCAACAAAATTGTCTTAAAATGTGTCAAGGACATAAACTTTGGTTGACTATGAATTGTGCCCTCCAAAAAATATGTGTCAGCTTGGCTGGGCTATGACTCTTAATGGTTTTCAGTTATGTAAGGATGTAATCTGGAAATTATATAATGCTTTAAAAACTCCCCATGATATGCCTAGTGGTAAGAAAATGCACTGCAATCCCAAAGTCATGCAGTTCAAATCCACCAGCTGTTCTGCAGGAGAATGTGCAGTCTCCTACTGTGTGATTAACTGCCTCTGAAAACCTGCTAGAGCCCATTCCAACTCAATGGTACAAAACCACAACAACAACATGATATGATGGGAGGTGATCAGCCAATCTCTTTTAAAGAGATTAAGATGGGATCTTAACAATAAGGAAGTCCTTACACTGGGCCAGTGGGCAGTGTCATGATATGTGGAGAAAAGACTGAAACTGCTAAAGATTGTATCTTATTTGGATCCACAATCAACACCCTTGGTACCAGCAGCCAGGAGATAAGGAGACACACTGCTTTGGGTAAGTCTATTATCAGGACCTCTCCAAAGTACTGAAGAGCAATGATGTCAGTTTGAAGAGTAAAGTGTGCCTGATTCAGGTCATAGTCTTCTCAATCACTTGCTATGCATCAGACAGCTAGGCAATGATAAGGATGACAGAGGAATTGATGCCTTTGAGTAGTGGTGCTGGAGAAAAGTACTGAGCTAGAGAACACGGAGTGCCAATGAAGTGCACCTTGGAGGCAATGGTGGCTGTCATCTCTGAAACTTTGGACATGTTGCTGTTGTTATGTTGAGTACCACTGAGTTCGACAACCCATAGCTGACTCTCTGGCAGGTTTTCAGAGGCAGTTAATTGCACTGGAGGAGATTGCCCATCCTTCTTCCATGGAGGAAATGGTAGATTCAAACCACGTGCTTTCAGGATTGCAGTGCGGTTTCTTACCACTAGGCCAGTAGGAGATATTCCTTAGAAAAGGATATTATGCTTGTAAGAATGGTGGGTCAGCAAAAGAGAGGAAGACTCTCACCAAGATAAATTGACACAGTGACTGCAGCAATGCGCGCATGCGTATCAGAGATGGTGAGGATGGCACAGGCTAGGACAGGATTCAGCTCTGTTGTTCATAGGGTCACCATGAGTTGTGCTGGATTCAATGGTACCTAACAACAACAACAATAATAATACTACCATTCCTGTGACAAGCGCTGATTCAATAAGAGAGGAGCTCACTTGGGGTCTGCATCTCTTTCTAGCTTATAACAGAGGAAAAGAGAAGCAGGCAAGCAGAAGAAGAAATTCTCGGTACTCCCAAGAAGACAGCCCTAGTGGGACGGTGGTTAAGGTGCTTGGCTGCTAACTGAAAGGCCGGTGGTTTGAATACACTGGTTGCTGTGTGGAATAAAGATGTAGCAGTCTGCTTCTGGAAAGATTTGCAATTTTAGAAATGGCATGGGTCGGTTCTGAACTCTCTTACAGGATCATTAGAAGTTGGAATCAATCCTATGGCAGTGGGTGTTTGTTTTGGTTTCTTTAGATAAACAGAGTACGGTACCACTGAGTCACCCTAGGAGACAGTGTGGAGAAGGCATCACCACCAAGAAGTAAGGGAACAACATTCTTTATTCAACATTTCTAATCAGTCATTGCAGGGGGCTAATTCTGAGTACATTAGTTTCCCAACACTCCTGGCTTGCTCTGTACCTGGGCCAAGCACGATCCTGTGGCCATTGAAAATATACATACTCTTAGGTAGGGAGACACACATATTTATAGTGAGCAGTCTCTGGTGTGTGGAGATAACTGTCTAAAGGATAAGAACAGGGCACTTAAAGCACGTGTGTTGTGATTGGTTGTTAAGTGCCACAGTTCATAGTGACCTTATGAACAATAGATCAAAACCCTGCCCTATCCTGTGCCATCCTCATCATCTCTGAGACATGTAGCCCACCGTCTATAACCACTGGGTCACTCTTTCTCATCGAGGGTCTTCCCTTTTTTTGCTGACCCTCTTCCTTTCCAAATACAATGTCTTTTTTCCAAGGACTGGCCTCTCCTAACATCATGCTCAAAGTATGTAAGACAAAGTGTCACTGTCCTGGCTTCCAAAGAGGATAGTGGTTGGAGAGTTTCCAAGACATACTTATTTAATCTTTTGGTAGTCCATGGGATCTTCAGTACTCTTCTCTAACCCCACAACTCACAGGCCATCCTTATTATTGTCCAACTTGCAGATGCATAGCAAGTAGCTGAAAATACCTTGTTTTGGCTCAGGTGCATTTTAGTCTTAAGATTTTACTCTTCAGCACTTTGGAGAGGTCCCTGACAGCAGACTTTTCCCAGTGCAATACGTCTTTTGGTTTTCTGACTGCCAGCGCCAAGGGAGTTAATTTTAGACCCATGCAAAATGAAGTCATTGACAATTCTCCCTCTTCTCCATCTTTCATGATGTTGCCAATTGTTATTATTGTTGTTTGTGTAACATTGAGTCAGAATCCTCTCATAGTTGACCCTCCAGTGGGTTTTCAGAGGCAGTAATTCACAAGGAGTTCACTGTCCATCATTCTCTGACAGAGCAGCTGGTGGGTTTGAACCAGGTACTTTTGCATTGATGGCGCAATTCCTTACCACTGAGCCACTGGAGCTCAGGTATTGGCCCAGTAAATTCCAAAGAATTTATATTCAGCACTGATAAGAGATTGACAACTGAAACACCTTCCAAAAAAGCTGGGAAATACAGAGGCAGGGCATGGATTCGATGTGCACTTTGCAGAATTTAAAGGAGGGGAATGCGTTGGTTCCAACAAGCAGGGCCTTAGCCAAAACAGAAGAGTTCCTGGGACCACAAGAGAATTACAACTCTGGGCTGTTCAGCCATTCTCTAATCTAGTGCTTCTCAACCTATTAGTGGTGAATGAGCAATTCTGAGAGATTGATCTATTGATTTTTTAGTTCATCATGGCCTACTATTTTGTCAAATACAATTTTTTTAAAAAAGAGTAACAAATGTTGTTTCAGGAATCCTTGGGTAATGCAAAGGTTTAACTCAGCTTCTAAAAGGTTGACGGTTTGAGTCTACCTAGTAGTGTCTTAGAAGCAATAACTGGTCATATGCTTCAAATATAGGGAGCTCTGATGGCCAAGTGGTAAATAACTGCACTGCCAGCCCAAAGACACACAGTTCAAATCCTGAAGCTGTTCCCTGAAAGAAAGCTGAGCAATCAATTTCCATGTGATTTACAGCCTCTGAAAACCCACTAGAGAGTCAGCTCTGAGTCAAGTTTTGACTTGACAGCACATAATAACATGCTTGAAAAAATTCAGCCATTGAAAACCCAGTGGAGCAGAGTACTGTGAGGACACAGATGGGGGTCCCTGAGATCAGAACAACTTGATGGCAACAACTCACAAGCCCCAATCTTTGTGATTAGTTAGATCCAACAGACATAAAATTCTGAAAATTTGTAAACACTTTTCCTCAATTTCTGAAGTTCTCTTAAAACACTACAGAGGAGTACTGGTCAGATCTTTTGAGTATGATGTTGTTGTTCTTAGGTACTGTCACATCAACTACAACTGGTAATGAATGACCCTATGAACAGATCTGAACTTACTCTACCCTAAACCCTCCTCTCTGTCCCAGATATTCTCAAGTCCACTGTTACAGTCACTTGTGTCGATCCCTCTTGTTGAAGATCATCCTCTTTTTCTCTCACCTCTCCACCTTTCCAAGCATGATGTCTTTTTTTCCCAAGGACTGGCCAGGGCTGCTCAAAGCTGAGGAAGCAGAACTGCCAACCCAGTAGGCCTAGAAGGTAGACATGATGCCGGCCAAGGGGCCTCCACCCAGAGTCCAGAAAGCATGGCCAATCCCCAGGGTCTGGGTGGCCCAGCCTCAGGCCTCGGAGAGGAGAGGGTTGCTTCACACTGTGAGTATCACATCCTTAGTCAACTGAGCACCAACAGCGAAGACTTCCACGAGCATTGACTCTAACCTGACATAAAAAGAATTACAGAAAACCTCCCGAGGATGTGGGGGAGGAATGGGATGGCCGCATTCTATCTTTGACAAGCATTTACAATTTCCGATGGAAAAACATGTACGTCCTCATCATTATGCCTGCATCATTTCAAGCAAATGAAAGGCTTGCCTCCTTAATTATGGCGTGAGTGGGTTCAGAAATGTACATGCACGTATCTTGAGATACATGTCATGTACCATGGGACTGCACACCCCTAAAAATGTTCAGCGCATTGTTGTTGAGTTCATTCTATCCCATAGCAACTCTATTGTTACTGTTGTGTATGCCTGTGAGTCAGAACCAATCCATACTTGCCCCTCCATGAGATTTTCAGAGACAGTTGGGGTTTTTTAAAATTGTGTGGGAAGGAGATTGCCCATCCTGCTCTTGCACAGGATTCGAACCTTGTGCCTTTGGGATTGTAGTGCAGTAGCTTAATGTAAATGAATGTGGGGCTTTTGCCACCTCTTCCATTTCTGAGGTTCAGTATTAGTTTACAATACTAGAATTAGGAGGTAAAGCTTTGTTGTTGTTGCTGCTGCTGCTGCTGCTGCTGTTGGTGTTGTTAGGTGTCTCCAAGTCGAGTACAACTCAACGCAACCCTATGAACAAAAGTTTGAACCTGTTCTATCCTGTGTCATCCTCACACTTCCTGACACACTAGAGACAATTACAGCACTCACCGTGTCAGCCCACCTGGTTGAAGATCTTCCTCCCATTCGCTGGCCCTCCACCCTTCCAAGCACCTTGTCCCTCTCCAAGGAATAGCTCCTGCTAGCAACATGCCCAAATTTGTGAGCAAAGCTTCCAAAGAATGCACTAGCTGCACCCTTTCTAAGACGTAATTATTTGTTCTTTTGGCAGTACATGAGATGCTCAGCGCTCTACTCCAACGCAGCAGCTCAAAGGCATCAGTTCTTTCCCTGTCATCCTTATTCATTGTCCGGCTCTCAAATGCATAGCAAGTGTTTGGAATGACTATGGCCTGATTCAGACTTACCTTAATCCTCAAACTGACATTATGACTCCTCAATAACTTGAATAGGTCCCTAAGAGCAGACTTTCCTCCTGATTTCCTGATTGCTGGTATCAAGGCTGTTAATTGAGGATCCAAGTAAGATTAAGTTGTTGACAGTTTCATCTGTTCTCTATCCAACATGATGTTGCCTACTGGTCCAGTGGTAAGAATCTTAGTTTTCTTGGCATTAAGATGCAATCCACTCTGAAGGCTGCATTCCTTGATCTTCTGCAACAAGTGCTTCAAGTCCTCCTCACTTTTTATAAGCAAGGGTGTGAGGTAAGGCTTCAGAGGGATAAATTTATGAGACTAGCAAATCTCTGTTGAATCTCACCAGAAGCACAAAGCTTGGATATATATTTCTTTTTTTTTTTTATCTCAGGTCTCCATGTAGATTTTTGAAGGCCAACATGCCAAGAAGAGTGACTTGCCTGTAATGAATGGTAAAATAACATCGTCCTTAAACCGTTTTAGCAGTAGAAGCATTGGCAGGGGGCTGAGTTGAGACACAGCTGCAATAGCAAAGCTGGTCAAGAGTTTTACAACTTTGCTAATTTTCTATCTGTTCTGGGAGTAATAAATGTACCGTATAGATATTCATGTTCGCCTTCAAAATGCAAAAAATCCCTCCCCTTTAAATGGCACAGAAAAGCCTTTCATTCCTGAGTCATGTAATTCATGGATGATTTTCAAAATGTCATGTTTGAATTGGAGAAAAATAACATTTCTTGAATTAATCAGCCAATTGCTTCAAGAATATGACTCAAAGGATATAAAAATCTCAAACCTGACTTTAAAAAAAAATATTTTTTTTCTACATAGTTAAGTTTATTTTTTACAAAGGTCATAGCTAAATTTTGGGTTTATTTGCCATGGACGTGAGCAGTCTTAATGAAGTATGCCTTGAATTCCTTAGTAAAAGGGAACGTTAGCAGATCTTTCCAAGCACACTCCGAATTTTTATGCCATTAGACATGTAGTTTCACTTTGGCTACCTGACCCTCCTTTTCCCCTCTTTTAGGAGCCCTGGTAGTGCTGTGGTTAAGGCATTCATTTTCTTACCAAGAAGTGCTTTGAACTCACCATCACTTGCTCCACAGGAGAAAGACGAGGCAATCAGCTACCACAAAGATTGACAACCCTGAAAATCTGGTGGGCTGTTCGGTTCTGTCCTAGGGTTGCTATGAGTCAGAATAGACTCAACAGCACTGGGATTTGTTTTTGTTTTCCCAGTTGCCTGCTTTCTTCACCCCAACTCTTCCCTTTGAAGAGCTCAGCAAATGGAGAACCAAAAAGTCATTAAAAAAGAAAACAGTCCACATTTCTCAGTACAAAAATCAACACTCTTTGAAGCCTCTGAAAGGCTGTTTTACCCCTGTTGTCAACAGATGCAGGAGGAGGTTCCACCAGGTGAGGCTGATGTAGGCAGTCACTGTTTGTGTTTTTTATTAAAGGGCACTTGCAACCAACAAGTCATTGGTTGCACAGCCTCTGACACTGCTATCATCAAGGTCATATTTTCCAAATACTGAGCCTTCTTTATTTCCAACTTTTGCTTTCCAGTCACCAGCAATTGGCGGTGTGTCTTCATTGTGCATGTTATCAACTTCAGACTGAGGAAGTTGGCTTCATCTTTGGCTTTAGTGGTTGGTTGGTGTGTAAATTTGAATAAAAGTTGTATTAACTGATCTTCGTTGAATGCATATGGATCTTACCCTGTAACTGATGGCCCTCTCCTTCAAGACAGACCTTCAAAGGTTATTTTTGAATATTTATCTTCAAAATACATCATTTGCCAATTCATATTCCTGGCACCGTAGATCATGTGAACTGTATCCAGTTCAATATGGCCAACACGAGTCACTCTTTATGTTCATACCTTATTTTTGGTCTTGTTTTGTCTTCCTGGAGTCATACTTCATACACTGCATGATTCCGTTTTTAATGGGTAAATGCAGCCTTTTTGAGTCATGCTGCACCAGCAAAGGAAGGCCCTGAAAGCTTTACTCCATCCACGGCATTAAGATGAGTAGTTAGATAAGGACCATTGCACCAAAACAGATGGGGAAAAAGAACTGTTTAACTCCATTCATGGCATTAAGATCCACAATACTTTGAGGAGGCAGCTCAGTGTCAGCAAAGGGTTTTCATCACCAAATCAGACAATGTTCTTCAGTGATTTGTAAGGTCAGTGATTTCAATGACCAATTATTTCAAAAGTCTATGGCCAATCCTTCTTCTTAGTCTGTCTTAGTCTGGAAGATCTTCTGAAACTTGTCCCCCATGAGTGTTTGAAAGATGTCAGCATTCCTTCCTATATCACAACAAAGTGCAAGTAACCAACGTACAACAACCAACCAGTGGAATCAGCTTTTACCTCGAAGTAAAGAAAACACCACTTCTCACTACTGAATCAATCCACAGTCAACACCAGGGCAGTAGTCAAGAAGCCAAAGGATATTTTGCACTGGAAAAAATCTACTATAAAATATCTCTTTGAAGTGTTAAAGAGCGAAGATGTCACGTGAGGACTAAAGAGTGTCTGTTTCAATCACTTCAATCAGTTCAAATTCTTGCAAAAGCTGAATAATGAACAGGGGAAAATGTTTGCCTTTTTGCATCAAAAATAATTGATGCCTTTGGACTATGGTATTGTTGTTGGTGTTGTTGTTTAATGCTGTCGAGTCGTAGACAACTCATAGCGACCCTATGAACGAACAGCCTGAGCACTGTTCGTACATAGAGTTTCCAGAGGCAAGCCATTTTGGAAGTGGATGCCACTCCTGCTTCCAGGCTTGATTTAGTCGGGAGGCTCCAGGCAACACTGTCCATCATGGGTGCCCATTACCACAATTGGCACATCACTGTCACAGGCTTCAGCATCACAGCAACCACGAGTTACCTCTGGACAGCAACGCACAGACCAGTGCTATACCACCTAGAAGAATGTTTGACAGGAAAACAATTTGAACCTGGCCGAGGGTATATGCAACTTAAAAAAAAAAAGAAAGAAAGAAAAACAAGCTCAGATTCATTGCTGTCAAGTTGGGATCAGGTTTCGGAGGCTGTAAATCACATGGGAGGAGATTGCCCATCTTTCTCTCACAGAGCTACTGGAGAATTCAAATCACCAGAGAGGCAAGGAGTTGCTGCCAATTCAAAGGCAAGTGCTTTAGATTCACAAGCTGCTGTAAAGGAGAAAAAGGAGCACTTTCCTCTCATGCGATTTATAACCTCTGAAAACCTGCTAAAGGGTCACCTATGAACCACTTCCAGCTCAATGATACATAAAAATAATCCCTAGAGACTAAGAAATTAGAACTCTATGGACTGTCAGAAGAGCAAACAAACGTGTCTGGAAGAAGTGCAACCAGATTGTCCCCTGAACACCAGGATGGTAGGACTTTTGTCTCACATACTTCGGACACGTCATAAAGAAGAGGAGGCAATGTCTGCAGAAGAGTGTCATGCTTGGTAAAGTAGAGATTCTGGAGAAAGAGAAAGATTCTCAGTGAAAGGGATTTACACAGTGGCTACAGCAATGGGCTCAAACATAACAACAGGTGTGAGGGTGGCATAAGTCCAGCAGTATTTAGTTGTGTTTGCTGTGAATATTGCCTAATGACAACAACAGGTTGTGCATAGCTTTAAATATTATCCAAGTTTTCCAAAGTGTGGATACTGATTGATACTTTATCCTGAGTGCTCGAAGTTCTTTGACCAATTTTGTTTCATACTCTTCACCAAGGGAGCTCTGGTGGCCTAGTAGGTAAGGAGATGCACTGCTGACTCAAAGGCATGCAGTTCGTATCCATCAGCTGCTTCACAGAGGAAAAGTGGACAATCTCCTCCTGTGTGATTTACAGCCACTGAACACCCACTAGAGGGTCAACTATGGTTCAGTTCAACTTGATGGCACAAAACAAATAACAGCAAGTGCTTTACTGAGCTTCTCCCGACAATTCTCCTCTTTGATGACTTGGTTCTTCATGTTTAAGTCAAGATGGTTAAGTTTAATGTTTCGGTTCTTCATGTTTAAGGTGTGTCCTGAGAACTCATTCTGTGCCTGCCACTGTGCTGAGTACTGATCATAAGAGAAGAATCAGACAGGAATACTATTGCTTTTTGTGTGATTGGTCCTGGTCCAGAAGACTATTTGGGCACTCAGAGGGCTGTAATACAATGTGATGGGGAACAGATGTAGATACAGTTATTACAGCAGTTGTAATTAGTACATCAAAGAGTTTCCACATTATTATTTAGGAAAACAAGTCTGACACTATAATAAGTGTTGTTAAATCCATGAGTAAATAGAAAGTCATCCTTTACTCCTGAAAACATAGATTTAAGAAGAAGTTGATAATATCTTTATAAAAATTGTTAATTGCCATTGAGTCGCAGGCGACTCATTGCGACCCTATGAATGAAAGACCTGAATGCTTGTATAGCTTTCATTGTTTCT
Organism: Elephantulus edwardii; assembly: GCF_000299155.1. Classification (NCBI taxonomy): domain Eukaryota; kingdom Metazoa; phylum Chordata; class Mammalia; order Macroscelidea; family Macroscelididae; genus Elephantulus; species Elephantulus edwardii. The sequence goes on from NW_006399900.1 coordinate 3,087,615, forward strand.
TCAAGCTCATGGGGTTTCCAGAGGCAAGCTATTTAACAAGTGGATGCCACTCCTGCTTCCAGGCTTGTTTTAATTGTGGAACTTCACCAAGCACTGTCCACCATTGGTAACCATTATTGCATTTGACACATCAGTGTCACATTGTTTAACACCAGAGCCACCATGAGTTACCTCTTTGATAATATCTAGTAGAGTTCACTTTGGCAATCAAGGTTGTGTCATCTGTATAATGCAGATTGTAGATGAGTCTTCCTCCAATCCTGATGCCACATTCCTCCTCATAAATCCCTGACTTCTAGATGATCTGTTCTGCATAAAGATTGAAAAGACATGAAGATAGGATGCATCCCTGGCCTACACCTTTCCTGATTTTGAACCATGTAGTGTCTCCTTGCTCTGTTCTTACGACTGCCTCCTTGTCCAAGTATAGGTTTTACATAAGCACAAATAAGTGTTCTGGGATTCCCATTCTTCTAAGAGTCAGCCACAATTTGTTGTGATCCACACAGTCAATGAAAAACAGATAGACATTCCTCTGGTACTCTCTGCTTTTAGCCAAGATCCATCTAACATTGGATATACCGTCCCTCGTGCAATGGCCTCTTCTAAATTCAGCCTGTATATCTGACAGTTCTCCAGTTATTTTTTGATAATTTTCAGCAGGGTCTTGCTTTCATGTGATATTAATGATATTATTTGACAATTTCCACACTCTGTTGGGTCACCTTTTGGGGGCTGCTTCTTGGAGGCAAGGATTTCTGTCTGACATACTTTTGGCATATTGCAAGGAGAGACCAGTCCTTGAAGAAGGACATCATGCTTGGAAGGGAGGAAGGTCAGCAAAAGAGAGGGAGACCATGGATGAGGTTCATTGACTCAGTGACTGGGGTAATGGTAATATGCCAGAGATGATAAAATTAGTTCAAAATAGAGCAGGGTTCAGAGCTGTTGTACATAGGGTCACTATGAGTTAAAGTTTACTCAATAGCACATAACAAAAACAGCACAGTTAAAATTGGCTTATAGCATCCCCCACTAATTTAAGTCTTAATACCATTTTTGCGTTACCAAAAATTAGAAACAAATGTTTACCCATATTACATCCAATGAGCACTCGGACATCGAATGTGCAGGAGTAAAATTTTATTTTTATCTTTATGCCTTTCTAATTCAGATAAGCTCCTCATTAAGCAAAATGTGTCTTCCCCTGATTTCCACCTTCTTTTGACCTTCTCACCGCCATAACTAATGACTCAGCATTCAAAGTCTGCCAAAGGATTCCTTCTACAATTTGCTCCTCTGCAAATAGGAAATGTGAGAAACCAAAGAGAAAGGAAAAAAAAAAAAGCATGTGTAACTGTTGTGTCAACAGATGAATAGTGTCCTATTATACTGTAACATGCACTCAATACTCCAGATGTTCCAAGTCATCAGAAATAGCACATTCTAGAAGACAATGCTCCGGCATGTCAGGAGCCCTGATCAGCATCATGTTTGAGTCCAGCGGGAGCTCAGAGTGGGGCACTCTCTTCCCACGTGATTAACTGCCACTGAAAACCTGCTGGAGGGTCAGCTAGGGGTCCGTGCCAACTCAACAACAACAACAGATTTGATGAGTGATCCTCACTGATTCCTAACAAGTAACAGTCACTGGAGAGAGTAAGAGGAAAAAGTGAGACAGAATACAAATTGGAGAAAAGGGAACTAAAAACAAAACAAAAACAATGGTATCTTTAAAAAATATCTCATATCCTATCTGTGAAGAAAAAGAGGACATGCATTTTCAGAATTTTAATGTTACTGTGATGCCTGAAGACACAAATGTTTTATATCCAAGGAAATGTTTACTCATATAAGTCAGCCTCACTTCTACCATATATCCATACATAACAACAACATAAACTCAACTGTAATAAAGACCCAGACAGGGACATCATGTCTTTGCTTTTCTCTGGTGGAAGCATTCAGGACATGGCTGTGACTGGTAAATTTTGAAGGAACAAACCACTCAGTGTCATGATGCATCACACATGGGACAGGTGTCCTTCCAGTGAGCAGGAAGTGACTGGTCCCACTGGGATCAGCACAGAAAGAAAATTTGCCCTAATGATGATTGTCTTTTAAACGCAAGAACAAAGACCTGAATCATTGGAAGGGAAAGGTGGTAACATAACAGAAACAAAACCAGCTCCATTTGCAGAATTTCTGTTTGATAAGACATTTAATAGCAGCAATAAGAAAAATGAGCCTTAGCAATATTCCGTGTTTGTGAACAGAAGGGTAGAGATTAGAAACTGCTGGTATCAGTCAGGCTCAAAGCTGAGAACTTAACTCTAGCTTTAAATAAAAAAAAGATCAAGAGATACAGTCCATTGTCAGGGATCTCTCCAAATTACTGAGGAGCAACAATATCAGCTAGAAGACTAAGGTACTCCTGATTCAGGCCAAGGTCTTATATCACTTGTTATGCATCTGAGAGCTGAACAATGACTAAGGAGAACATAAGAAAAATTGATGCCTTTGAGTTGTGATGTTGGAGGAGAGTGCTGAATAGCCAATGGACTGACAAAAAGAACAAAGATGTAGGTCTTGGAAAAGGGACAGCAAGGATGCTCCTCGGAGGCAAGGGTGAACAAAGTTTCCTCTCACATACTTAGGGAATGTTGCTAGGAGAGGTCTTTCCTTAGAAAAGGGACATCATTCTTGGAAAGGTGGAGGGTCAGCGAGAGAGAAAAAGACTCCCAATGAGATGGATTGACAAAGTTACTGCTGCAATGAGCTCGAGTGTGTCACAGATGATGAGGATAGTTCAGTATAACACAAGGCTCAGATCTGTTAATAGGGTCGCTATGGGTTGTACTCTACTTGATGTCACCTAACAAAACAACATAGAAAAGACACTGGGTGGTTCTTTGAAAGGATGGAATGCAAGATAAACTGGCCTTTATACTTCTTTCCCAGGAGATGCACTGAGTGCTGAAAGACCCAAATGCCAAAGAAATGCTGGGATGTGAAGACTTTGGGTGTTGACTGAAGCAGGGAGGAGCCATTGACCTGTACAGGAGAACACAAGGCTTTAGAGGTGGACTTCCCTGGTTTTCAGGTGGTTGAAGTACAAGACCTGAGTTGGAGAGAAAGCACCACCAGTGTCAGTCAGCTGCAGACAGTAAGAACACAAACGCTCTGATACAGAAAAAAGGTGTGAGCAGGACTAAAAGAAGAGACTTCCTTAGCTGCTCTTGACACAGGAGAAGAAGTGAGTGGTTAACAGCAGAACCACAATGTATATTGTTTGTATATCTCTGTGTATATATCTATCTATATACAAAGATAGATTGGTGTTAGATAGTCAACAACCTGTGATATGAAGATGTCACAACCTTGATTGCTGAAACTGAGAACTTGAAGCGTTTGCTGCAGAAAGTGAAAGACTGTAGTCTTCAATATGGATTGAAGTTCAATATCAAGAAGACAAAGATTCTCACCACTGGGACAATTGGCAGCACCATGATAAATGAAGAAAAGATATAGGTTGTTGACAACTTCAGCTTGCTTGGCTCCACAATCAACGCACTTGGTACCAGCAGTTAGGAAAACAAAAGACAAATTGCTCTGGGAAAATCTGCAGTCAGGAATCTCTGCAGAGTACTGAGAAGCAATGATGTCACTCTAGAGACAAAGTTATGCCTGTTCCAGGCCATGTTCTTCACAATTACTTGCTATGCATCAGAGAGAAGACAGTGACTAAGGAGGACAGAAGAAGAATCAATTCCTTTGAGTTGTGTTACTGGAGAGGAGTCTTGAACATACCATGGACTGTCAGGAGAAGAAATAGAACTGTCTTAGAGAGAGTGAAACCAAGTTTCTCCTTGGAGGCTAGGGTTTTGAAACTTCGTCTCACATACGTTGGCACATGCCAGGAGGTACCAATCTTTGGAAAAGGACATCATAGTCAACAGGGTGGAGGGTCAACACAGGAGAAGACTCATTTGAGGTGGATTGACACAGTACCTGGGATAATGGGTGTGTCAGAGTCAGTGAGACTGGCTTAGGATAGGGCGGGCTTCAGAGTACTGTTGTACATATGATGTATGGTTGCTATTATTCACAGGCAACTCAACAGTATGGAACAACAACCAAAAAAACCCAACAAATATCTATCAACATACAAAGGTAGAAGTTAGATGATAGATAGAGATAGATAGATAGATAGATAGATGATAGATAGATAGATAGATAGATAGATAGATAGATAGATAGATAGATAGATATAGACAGACAGACAGTGGTACAATAAATTAAGTAATATGGATCTTCCATCTATAGCCTTCTATTTGGTAATTCTACTTTTTGTCTATGCTTGAGACCTCATTCAATGGTGAGTAATATATTGTACTAAGGAGATAGGATTAGGGATGGTACAAGACTTACCCTACTAAAGGACATTATCCTCAGTTTTCTTGGAGGTGTGGTTTATAGTCCTGAGGTCCTAAATGAAGGAATGATTCTGGAAAGTTCAATGCTTGTTCACTTTGACCTCAGCCTCTAACCTGATCCAGCTGCACCTACAATCTACAGTGGAAAACTGACAGACTTCTCCACACAGCCCCACCCTTCAGGCTCCTAGCCCATCTTTCAACGACTTACATTGGCCTGCATCATCCAAAATCAGAGCCATTGCCCTTAGGTTTTTTATTTTTTCTTTCTATGAGACCTACCAGTGAATCACAGAATGCAAAGACATAGACAGGAGTGGGACGGCTTACAGATTGTGGTGTTGTTGTTAAGTGCCGCTGAGTCGCAGGAGACTCATAGCGACCCTATGAAGGAGAGTCCTCGACGCTTGGGTGCCTTTCATCCTCTCTCCAGGTTCATAGAGTTTCCGGAGGCAAGCTATTATGGAAGTGAATGCCACTCCTGCTTCCAAGACTTACAGATAGAGAAATAATAAATATAATGGAGAGTGGTGCGGCAGTTTGGACATTGAGAACATTAATAACCCTTGCTCATAAGAACCAATCTTGTACTAAACATTGTTGTGGCTGTTGTTGTTGTTATGTGCCGTCGAGTTGCTTGCGACTCATAGGGACCCTATATACAACAGCCCTAAATTCAGCTCTGTCCTGTGCCAATCACACTGTCTCTGATACGCCCATCCCGATTATCCCAGTCACTGAATCAATCCACCTCATAGAGGGCCTTCCCCTCCTGCGCTGTCCCTCCACCCTCCTGAGCATGATGTCCCTCTCCAAGGACCGGTCCCCTCCTAACAACATGTCCAAAGTGTATCAGACGAAGCCTCAGAATCCTTGCTTCAAAGGAGCTGCCTGGTTTAACCCTTTCCAGGATGAATCTGTTTGTTTTCTTAGTAGTCCATACCCTCAATACTCTTCTCCAACACCACAGCTCAAAGGCATCCATTCTCCTTCTGTCCTCCCTAGACATTGTCCAACTCTCTGATGCATAACAAGTGAGAGCAAACACCATGGCCTGTATCAGACACAGCTTAGTCTCCAGAGAGACACCATTGCTCTTCAGTACTTTGGAAAGGTCCCTAACAGCAGACTTTCCCATGGCAATACGTCTTTTAATTTTCTGCCTACTGGTGCCGAGAGTGTTGACTGTGGAAACAAGCAGACTAAATCTGTGAACAGTCTCA
>NW_006399900.1:3093373-3112430 GCF_000299155.1 Elephantulus edwardii
CATACAAGTGATTGCAAAGACCATGGCCTGTATCAGACGCACCTTGGTGTCCGGAGAGACACCATTGCTCTTCAGTACTTTGGAGAGGTCCCTAACAGCGGACTTTCCCATTGAAATACATTTTTTATTTCCTGGCTGCTGATATCAAGAGTGTTGACTGTGGAGCCAAGCAAACTAAAGCTGTGAACAATCTCAATCTCTTCACCATCAATCCTGATGCTGCCAATTGGTCCAGTGGTGAGAATCTTTGTCTTTTTGACATTGAGCCTCAATCCATATTGGAGGCTGCAGTCCTTGACCCTCTAAAGCAAGCGCTTCAGGTTCTCTTCCGTTTCAGCAAGCAGGGTTGTGTCATCTGCATAACACAGATTGTTGATAGATCTTCCACCAATCTTGACCCCACATTTCTCCTCATAGAACCCAGCCTCCCAGATTATCTGTTCTGCATACAGGTTGAAAAGGTGTGGAGACAGGACACATCCCTGGCATAAACCCTTCCCCATTTTGAACCATGCAGTGTTTCCTTGCTCTGTTCTGACAGACTGCCTTCTGGTCCAAGTATAGGTTTCTTATTAGAACGATCAAGTGTTCTGGGATTCCCATTCTTTTCAGAGTCAGCCATAGTTTGTTATGGTCCACACAGTCAAATGCCTTTGCATAATCAATGAAACACAGATAGACATTCCTCTGGTACTCCCTTGCTTTTAGCAAAGATCCATCTAACATTAGCTACAATATCCCTAGTACCACAACCCCTTCTAAACCCAGCCTGGACTTCTGGCAGTTCTCTACTGATGTGCTGTTCCAGTCATTTTTGGATAATCTTCAGTAGAATCTTGCTTGCATGTGAAAGCAATGATATTGTTCTATTTTGCAATGTTTAGTCCAACGTACTAAACATTGCAAAAGAAATTACATTTTATTACTGTTGTTGTTCGTGTTACTGATTTTAAATGTTGTCAAGCTGAGTATGATTCTTAGCGACCCTATGAACAGTGGATTGGAACTCTGCCCTATCCCGTGATGTTAGCATCATCTGACACACTTGAGCCCAGTTAGTATTCACTGTGTCAATATATCTCTATGAGGGAATTCCTCTCCTTTGCTGACCCTCCTCCACCTTTTTAAGCACGATGTTCTTTTCCAAAGATTGGCCCCTGTTAGCAACACGCCCCAAGTATATCAGATAAAATTTCATTTTCCTTGCCTCCAAGGAGTGCCCTGGCTACACCTTTTTCAAGACATGTTCATTTGTCCTTTTGGCAGTTCATAGGATATTGAGAACTCTTCACCAGCACCACAATTCAAAAGCATTGGGCTGTCTTCTGTCATCATGATTCATTGTCCAACTCTCAGATTCATAACAAGTGATTGAAAAGACCATGATTTGACTAGGCATACCCAATGCAATATATCTTTTGATTTACTAGCTGTTAGTACCAAGGATGTTGACTGTGAGTCCAAGCAATATGAAGTCATTGATCATTTCTATCTTCTCTCCACCTATCATGATGTTACTGATTTGCCCAATGGTGAAGATTTTTGTTTTCTTGATATTAAGATGTAACCCATATTGAAGGCTGGAGTCTTTGATCCTCTGAAGCAAGTGTTTTAAGCCCTCCTCACTCCAAGCAAGGTTTTGTCTGCATAATGCAGGGTGTTAATAAGTTTTCCTCCAATCCTGATGCCACACTCAACTTCATATAGGCCAGCTTCTGAAATTATTTGTTCTGCATACAGATTGAATGGGTATGAGGAAAATATTTAGCCCTGATGCACTTATTTCTTGATTTTAACCATGAATGTTCCTTTGCTCTATTTGGACAACAGTTTCTTGGTCTAAGTATATAGGTTTTGCATGAGCGTGATTAAAAGTTCTGGGATTTCCATTCTTCTCTATGTCAGCTATCATTTGTTATGATCCACCTGGTCAAATGCCTTTGCATAGTCAATAAAGCACAAGCATTCTTCTGGTATTCTTCACTTGACACTAAGATCCATCTGACAGCAGCAACTATATACCTCGTGCCACGTCTTCTTCTAAATCCAACCTGAATTTCTGGTAGTTCTCTATCGATATACTGTTCTAGCTGTTTTTTAACAATCTTCAGCAAGATATTACTTACATGTGTCATTAATTATATTTTTTGCTAATTTCCACATTTTATTGGATCACTGAACTGTATTGAACTTGATTCAACAGGGTTTTCTTTTACACTGTGTTTCATTCAAGTCCATGTTTTATTTCATTGTTATTGATCTATGCCTATTATTACCCCATCTTTTCATGTCTTCATTGAATATTTCCTATTCCCTCACTTCTCCATCTGCCCACTAACCTGTGCTATCCTAGTGATATCCATCCTACCCTTTTTCTGCCATCTTTTCCCTGTCCATTTCACCTTTAGAACATTTATACACATCTTTAACAGTTACCTTTTTATTTCTATAATAATAATGCTCTTATGCAGTATTTATCCTTATGTGACTGAGTTATTTCACACACCATATGCTCTCTAGACTCTCCCATGTTATATAGTAATTTACAAAATCATTTTTCCATAATGTCAAATAATATTCTGTTGTGTGAATATTCCTCTTCAACCATTTTTTTTAAGTCTACAATTTGTGACCTGGTACTTGGTCACTAATTCTGAATGAATTCTTGTTATTGACTTCAAAGATCTAAAATAAGAGACCGCTTCAAGAAATATTAAATAGAGATGAATGCTGGATATACTAGATAAAAATGGCAAAGTGGTACAAATGGTTAAGCACTTGACTAATATATATTTACACAAATAATGCATGGGTTATCCAATTGTTGTTGTCTTTGCTGTTAAGGACTGTTGAGTCAAGTACAACTCATAACAACTCTGAACAGCCGGCTTGGGACTTGCCCTATCCTGTGCAATCTCATCATTTCTGATACAGTAGAGCCCAAGTCACCATGTCAATCCATCTTGTTGGAGTTCATCCCCTCCTTCACTGATCCTCGATTTTTGCAAGCATGATGTCCCTCTTCAAGGAACAGTCTCTCCTAAGCACATGCCCAAAGTATGTTAGATGAAGCTTTATCATCTTTGCCTGTTCTTTCGGCAATCCATGGAATATTCAGTACTCTTTTTCAACACCACAGTTCAAAGTCACTAATACTTTTTATATCACCCTTATTCATTGTCCAGCTCTCTGATGCACAGCAGGTGATTGAGAAGACCATGGCCTGAATAAGGTACACCTTTAGTCTTCAAACTGACATCATTACTCTTCAGTGTTTTGGAGAGGTCCCTGAAAGAGAACTTTCCTGAATCAATGTGATTTCCTGACTGCGGATACCAATGCTGTTGATTGTGGATCTAAGCAAGATAAAATCACTGACAGCTTCAGTCCTTTCTCCATATATCATAACTGTGTCTGTTGGTCCTGTAATGAGGTCTTTTGTTTCTTGATGTTAAGATGTAATCCAGTTCGAAATCTGTAGTCCTTGATCTTCTGCAGCAAACATTTCACTTTCAGCAAGCAAAGTTATGTCATCTGCGTAATGCAAGTTGTCAATAAGTCTTCCTCCAGTCCTGATGTCACATTCTTCTGCATAGAGTCCAGCGTCATGAATTATTTGTTCATCACTGAGTAGGTATGGAGAAAGAATACAACCCTGACACACACTCTTCCTGATTTTAAAACACGCAGAATTCCCTTGGTTGGTTCAGACAACAGCTTCTTGGGATAGCTATAAATTGCATATGAGCACAATTAAGTGTTCTGGTTTCCCATTCTTCTCAATGTAAACCATCACTTGTGATCCACACTGTCAAATACATAGTCAAAACAACACTCCACAAATAGGCCTTCTTTCAGTATTCTCTGCTTTCAGCCAGTATTCATCTGACATCATCAATGATATTCCTGATAGCACAGCTTCTTCTAAAACTAGTTTGAACTCCTGGTAGTTCCCTGTTCTTGCCATTTTTAAATGATCTTTAACAATATTTGTTTGCATGAGATATTAATTATATTGTTCGACAGTTTCCACATTTTATTAGATCACCGTTCTTGGCAATAGAGACAAATATGAATCTCTTGCAGTCAGTTTGTCAAGTAGCTATTCTCCAAATTTCCTGGAATAAACTGGTGAGCACATCCAGGGCTGCAACTGTTAGTTGAAACATGTCAATCAGTGCTCCATCAGTTCCTGGGACCTTCCCCCCGCCCTGCCCTCCAATGCCTTCAGTGTAGCTCAAACTTCGTCCTTCATCACCATTGGCTCTTATTCATATGGTATGTCTTGAAATTTTTCAGTGTCAACCAATTATTTTTGACATAGTGATTCTTTGTATTCCTCTGTCTTTTAATGCTTCCTGGATCATTCAATAACACATTCATAGCATCTCTCAGTATTCCAATTCAAGGCTTGAATTTGTTTTTTAGTTCTTTCAGCTTGAGAAATGTCAAGCAAGTTCTTCCCTTTTTATTCTCTGACTCCAGTTCTTTGCACATTTAATTATTTAATATTTAAATATTTGCATGTTTACTATCTTGCTTTATCTTCTCTTGTTGCCTTTTGAAATCTTCTAGTCAGTTCTTTCACTTAGGCATCTCTTCCTTTTGTTTTGGTTTCTTGGTGCTCTAATGCATTTGTCACAGTCTCTTCTGACATTCATTTTGGCTTTTTCTTACTCCTTCTGTGTAATAAACTTTTTCTCTCTTTATAAATGTTATCTTTGATGTCCTTTCACATTTCCACTGGTCTCTGATCATTAGTGTTCAATGCCTCACCTGTTTTGTTTTGGTTTGGTTTTTTTCAAACCTGTTTTTTATATGATTCTTAAATTATGGTGGAATAGACTCAAGGTCATATTTGGTTCCTGTGGATTAGTTTAAATTTTCTTCAGCTTCAGTTTGAACTTGCACATAAGTAAATGATTATCTGTTCCACAATTGACACCTGGTCTGGTTTTGACTGCAGATATTGTGCTTCTCCAATGATTCTTTCTGCAAATATAGTTAATCTTATTACAGAGGTTTACTTTTTAAAATATTGAGGTGTTATTTATTAAACTCCACCCTTTTTTAAATTGCATCAATTATTTTTTATGCACTCTATATTAGTTTTTCAACATGTTCTACAGCACATTTACAAAAATTACTCAAAGGGAAAGGGCAATGTTGGTGTATTGTTTGTGTAAAAATACTGGGCTAGTGAAAAGGTTGTGGTTCAAACTTACTGTGGAAGATACACTCAAGAATCCTTTGAAAGGTTAAAACTCTATGGAGCAATTTGTCTCTGCACATAGATGATCACTATGGGTTAGAATGAATCCACAGTAACAACCACACAGTAGTAGATGAGATAAACGCAAAGTAAAAGCTTAAAATATCTCAGAGTTGTTCTCACATAAAAAGTGCAAAACTAGATGCTCTAAGGTATATGTAGGAGCCAAGGTCCCTCAATGTCATTAATCCATGTTTCTTTCTCTTTTCGTTCCAGTGAACAGAATTTAGTCATATGGCCACAACTAGTTGCCAGAGATGCTGGTTATGAGTTATATAGGTAATTGCAGCCAAGTTCCCAGCTGAAAAAAGGAGGATTATATGACTAAGGATGTACAATATACTATGGACATCTAAACTATATAAAAACCAGCTGCAAATGATAGCCAGAATTCTCACTTCAAGTGTGGTCAAGCCAGATAAGGAGCCGCTCTCTAAAGCAAGAGCTTTCCTCTCTGGTAAGTTAATGACCACTGATTGAGTCCAGGAGAGAATTTCTCTGTCCCAGAAAATTCTAGAATTCTGCCCTCTTGGTTTCTAAAACCCTTCCTATGTTATGGTATACACACAGCCCTCCGCTTCTATCTTCATGAATGATTTGCTCAGCATACAGATTGACCAGGTATAGAGAAAGGATACAACCCTGATGCACACCTTTCTTAATTTTAAACCGTGCAATGTTTCCTTGCTGTGTTTTGATAACAGCTTCTTGTTCTAGATTTCATGTGGGCATAATTGAGTGTTCTGAGATTCCCATTCTCGATGTTAGCCCTCATCTGCTATGATCCTCACTGTTAAATGTCTTTGCATAGTCAATAAAGCACAAATAAACATTCTTCTGCTTTTTCCTCTTTAAGTCAAGTTCCATCTGATGTCAGCAATGATCTTCCTGGTGCCACAGCCTCTTCTCCAGTAAAAATTTGCTTGTATGTTATGTTAATAATATTGCTCAATCATTTCTACATTCTGTTGGATCACCTTTCTTGGGGATGATGGCATAGTGGTAATAAATAGCACTGACAACTCAAAGGCACATAGTTTGAATCCACTATATGCTCTGAGGAAAAAAAGTGGGCAGGCAATCTCTCCCCATGAGACTAATTGCCTCTGAAAATCCCCTGGAGGGTCAAGTTTGAGTGGGTTCCAACTTGGTGGTTAGAACAGAGCAAGAAGACACTGCATGGATCAAAATCTGGAAGGCTGTATGCCAGGGATGTATCCTGTCTCCATATCTTTTCAATCTGTATGCAGAACAGACCATCCATAAATCTGGCTCTATGAGGAGGAATGTGGCATCAGAATTGGAAGCAGACTCATCAACAACCTGCGTTATGCAGTTGGCACAACCTTGCTGGAACTGAGGAAGATCTGAAGAGCTTTCTGCAGAAGGTCAAGGACTGCAGCCTTCAATATGGATTAAAACTCAACATCAAGAAACAAAGATTCTCCAATTGACAGCATCATGATAGATGGTGAAGAGACTGAGCTTATTAACAGCTTTAGTTTGTTTGGCTCCACAATCAACACTCTTGGTACCAACAGCCAGGAAATCAAAAGATTAATTACATTGGGAAACTCTGCTGTCAGGGACCTCTCCAGCATATTGAAGAGCAATGAAGTCAATCTGGAGACTAAGGTGCTTCTGATACAGTTGTTTGCCATGCACCAGAGAGCTGGACAATGACTAGGGATGATAGAGAATTGATGTCATTGAGCTGTGGTGCTGGAAAAGAGTATTGAATATAGCATAGACTTCCAGGAGAACAAACAGGTTCATCCTAGAGAGGGTGAAACCAGGCTGCTCCTTGGAGGCAAGAATTTCAAGGCTTTGTCTGACATACTTTGGGCGTGTTGCAAGAAGGGACCAGTCCTTGGAGAGCGACATCATGCTTGGAAGGGTGGAGGGAGGGACAGAGAAAGAGAAGGAGACCATCGATGAGATGGATTGATGGAGTGACTGGGGTAATGAGGGTAGGTGTGTCAGAGACACTAAAGTTGGCACAGGATAGAGCAGGTTTCAGGGCTATTGTACATAGGGTCACTATGTGACTCGACGGCATATAACAACATATATATATATATTTTCTCTTTTGCAAAGACTGGATTTTTTAAAAAAATTTTTTAAAAGAGAATAATTTCAACAAAGTTGAAAAATGATGACCCATCCTAGATAATTTCCAATTTGGCAATTCTTTAGGTTCCAATGTCCCTGATAATTGTTCATCTCCCAAGAGTGAATCAGTTCAACAACATTAATGACAGTTAATGGTTCATCTCTTAAGCATCTAGCTTTAGGTTAAGGAGTTGAGGCCTGACCCCAACCCACTCTGGTTTCCTGGGCAGTTGCACTATTGTTTCTCTCTAAATTCTCCACCTGCCAACTCACTGGGTTTGTCACACAGCAGCTGCTGATCATGTTGCAACCAGAGACCAGTCCTCTTTGATGGCCAGGACCAGACAAGGCCCATATGAGGAGCTCAATGAAGCCTTCCCTTTGTTTCTAAACAAAGGAAGAATTAAAGGACGAAGAAGGGCCCTATTTTCTCAGTCTCCCTTTTCCTGCACAAATAGAAAGAAAACCCAAGACTCAGGAAGAGCTCCAGGGAGACAGGGAGAGACAGACAGAGGGGGCAGACAGAAGCTTAGGACAAGCAATGGCTGCAAAGCTTTCATTACTTTCTAAAGGATGGGGGCGGGGATATGTGATCTTTATCTAATCAGACAGTCTACCCAGGAAGTCCCTGAGATCAAAGCAAGGGCCTTTTTATTTAGCACTGTGTCAACTTAAAAACAGTCCTGGCAAAGCCACAGATCTGGACAAGCTCACACCTCTCCCCACCCCACTGCCCTGTCTCTCAGCATCTGAACCCTTTTAACATTCCATTTGGAATCAAACCCTGGGATGAAAAGAGTCCCCGGGATTACTGGAGGGAGAGACAACATCTGACAGTGGAAGGGAGAGACCACTGGACAAGCCCCAATTCTTCCTGGCTTCACAGAGCAATGGGAGGAAGCCCCCACCAATTTCAAGCCTCTGCACCCCAAAACACTACTGTTCTCAAGATCAAAGAAGTCACCAGGGGAAAGGTACATGGGCACTTATCAGGAACATTTCCTCAACCTGAGACATCACCTGTCTCTATCATGACAACTCAGAGGAAGCCCAGGTACTAAAGGAAAAAGGGAAGCCACTGGATAGTGCAAATAATTGACATACTCACCTGCTAATCAAAAGGTTGTAGGTTCAAATCCACCAGGGGTATGTTAGAAGGAATGCCTAGTCGCCTACTACAAAAAAAATTCACCCATTGAAAATCCTATTTGTTGTTGCTGTGTACCACAGAGTTGGAACTGACCCAGAGCTGACCCTCCAGCAGGTTTTCAGAGGCAGTTAATTGCACAGAAGGAGATTGCCTGTCCTTCATCAGAGCATCTGCTGGATTCAAACTGCACGCGTTTGGGACAACAGCACAGCTTCTCACCACTAGGCCACCAGATCTCTAAATAAGTTATAGAGCAGCTTTCTAATCTGACACACATAGAGTCAACTGGTTGATTAAGAGAAGGGAGGGTGAGCGATGGAGATGGAGATGTGGAATGGAGGAGAAATCTGTGATGTGATCTTCAGGAGAGCTACAGTTCCCACTCATTCCTTAGTGAAAACAAATGAGTCCTTGGCAGGACTGGAGATGAGGAGCATCCTTGTAAAACGAGAGGAATACAACAAACGTCTTCTTGAAAGAAAGAGTGGGTGCTAAAATACCGGGAGCTGGTTCAAAAGAAGGAGAGATCATTTCTCAGAAATAATTAAGGGGAACAGGGCAGGGAGGTTTCATTGCACTACAAAGTGAGAAACAACTCTTCTTCCTGAAAAGAACACTACCAATTCATACTTCTCTTTCCTCATCACATCCCCGTGGAGAGGGGTTTTCCAACTCAGTCTAAGCTTGTTGTTTTCTGTAGCTATAACTCAAAGATCTGAAACTTGCCCTATCCTGTCCCAGCCTCAACTGGCTCAAACTCCCTGCAACAGTCACTGCATCAATCTGTTCTGTGGAGGCTCGGAGGGACTTCTTCGCTTTTCTGACTCTCTAAATTTCCAGCATGAAATCCTTTTCCAAAGATGGACTCTCCTGACAACATAACCACAGTAAATGCGATGAGATTTCACCATCCTTGCCTCTAAGGAGCACCCTGGTTGAGCTTCCTCCAAGACAGACTTGTTTGTTCTGTTGACAGTTCATGGGGATAGTCAGGACCCTTCTTCAACACCACAACTCAAACGCCTCGATTCTTCTCCCAATGTAGCTGGCACCCTAGCATTCTCTCGACAGGAAACCAGCCTTGCAAATAACAAATGCTGGCGAGGTTATGGAAGAGCTGGAACCCTTATTCACTGTTGGTGTGAGTGTAAAATGGTTCAACCACTATGGAAGGCAGTGTAGTGCTTTCTCAAAAAGTTGGAAATACCATTTGACCCAGCAATTTCACTACTTGGAATATACCGTAAAGAAATCATAAGTGCCACCCAAGCAGATATATGCACACTCATGTTTACTGTGGCTTTGTTCACAATAGCAAACAGTTAGAAACAACCATAACAAACAAATGGATAGAGAAGCTCTGGTATACTCACACAATGAAATACTACGCTGCATTGGAAAACAACAAATTTACGAAATCTGTACAAAATGGGTGACCCTGGAGGACATTCTACTGAATGAAATATCTCAGTCACAAAAGGACAAATACTGCATAGAGCCAGTATTGTAAAATGGGACTGACATCGGGGGTGGGGGTGGGGGAGACTGAGAAATATGGGATAAATTATACATACTGCATTGAAACAGATGAGGGAGAAAACAGTTTAAAAGTGATATATGATTAGGTATTATTATCATGACAAGAGTCCAAAATGAAGGCTGCCTAGTGGAGTGGATTCTAGGGGAGGGAGGGACTGTACAACAATGAAAAAATTTTTCTTTTACTTTTTCAAAGAGAAGAGAGAACTGGGGGAAGGGGTGGGCAAGGAGAAAAATGCAGCAATGAGTGAATGGAAATCCAAGGTCTCCGTAAACGTTCATTAAAATTAATAATAAAAAAATAAATGGGAAAAAAACCCCAAAAACATATCTAGGAACTCGAGGAGGGGGAGGTGTAGTAGCGGAGACTTGAGGGTGGACAGGAGCAAAACCACAGGATTGCAAAGTTTGGTGGGTGGAGAGAGGGGGCGAAGGAAAAAGGAAGGATCGAGGCAAAAAGACAGGATAATGATGGGCAAGGTCTAATGGTGACTGAGTTTATAAAGCATAATGCAAGGAGCTCTGGTGGCCTAGTGGCAAGAAACTACACTGTAATCTCAGAAATGCACAGTTCGAATCCACCAGATGCTTTGCTGGAGAAGAGGGGATATTCACCTCCAGTACGAGTCAGATCCTATTTAACGGTACACACACACAAAATAATAAAACTTAAGATTTTTTAAAAAACCATAATGCATGAGAATGACGGTATAAAACACAATGTGAATGAAGAATAGTATGAAACACAATTTATACGATCTTTGTAAGTAAACCAACAAAAAAAGAAAGTCTGGCCATCCTCCTTTTAAAATAGAGACAGCAATTTGCACTGAAGATAAATAGCAGTTCTAAACCACAACTTACACTCAAGCTGTATATTAATTCTAAGCCACAGACAGAAAAACCACTCTGACTTGCAGGTTCCACCTTTGGGGTCTGGACATAAAATTGGTTTTACCTTTTATTTAAGTGACCTGGGGCAGAGATGTAGGGAGGAAAATGCGCGACCATGAATGTATGAAAACCCAACTTTTCCGTAAACTTTCATTACAATCACAATAAAAATTTTTAAAACCCTAAAAAAAATGGTTTTAATAGCTGGTGATAATAGCCAAAGACTGAAGTTCTCAGATACCAACCAAAAGGTCAAATCCCCCCACAATGTGAGGGATGAAGATGTGGCAGTGTGTTTCCACAGAAGACTGCAGCCTTGGAAACGCGGTGAATCCCGTTCAACTCTGCCCGTTAGTGTTGCTAAGCCTCAAAACTGGCTTGATGGCAATGAGGTTTTGTTTTTATTTCTGCTGTTGCTTGTGTGACCTTTAAAATCCATGTCTCCAACGTGTTGACTCTGACTTTTTTGGCTCTGACTTGCAAGCAGGAAACAGAAGATGAGAGCAATCAAAGTATTTACTTTAAAACCCACAAGTAGCTGAGAGGATCAACAGCCTTGTTAGCTGTAAAACACAGCATAAATGTGAGACAGATTGATGATGATGATGATGATGATGATGATGTGAATGAAAATTTGGTTTTCCATTCAACCATTCATTCACATTTTGTTTTATGGCATTAACTAAAGAAGAATTAGATGGAGGATGTGGGAAGAATACCAGTAAGATGTAGTTTTAAAATACAACCATCAGCTTCGGTCAAAGGTGGTAGCTTAGTCACCCACAGCACACCATCATCCTATAGCGGAGTGTAACAGACAAAGGACAATCTGGAAAAAGAAGACAGGGAATGTTGTCATGTATTATCAATTTAAAACCAACTCAGCTGACCCTCCAATGGGTTTTCAGAGGCATGTAATAATAGCATAGGAGGAGATTGTCCATCTTTTTCCCCTGGAGCAGGCTGGTGGATTTGAATGTCATACCTTTGAATTGGAAGCACAGTCTTTAGCACGAGGTCACCAGAGCGACAGAAAATAGAAGAATGGAGAATAAAATTGAACTGAGTAGAAGGAGAAGCTGAAAGAAAACTGTGGGAAAGGAGAGATTAATGGATCTTGGGCGCTCCATCAGCTGGCTTGCTATGACCACTCTGAGACCCAGTAAATTGCTTTCCCATTTGGAACACAATAACACAGATGTCACCGGAAGGAACTTCACAGAGGTATTGTGTATATAAACTCAGAGACAAGCAAGGTGCGCAGAGCAGGAACCAGCCCTGAGGCGGAAAAGTGCGTGCAGAGCTGAGTGAGGGCTCCAGAGTTCTGGACAACCGCAGAGAAGAGAGGGATCCAGAAAACAGAGACAGAATTACTCCCCAGCAGCACTTCCTGTTCGTTTGGGTGGGTGGCTTTCACAGAGCAGAGGGTCCACAGGTTAGCAGCTTGACATTCCCACTCAGCTGGACTCTAGACAGCCTCCATCCTCCACTCACTTGGTTGGGGCCCAGGTCCTGACCTTTAGCGACCGTCAATGGAGATTACCTCAGTGCCCACCCACACCAGTGACCAGAAGAGCCACCTCCTAGCGGCCAGTGATGTGGCCTTTCCAACCCCTAATGCGTAGCCAGTTAAGCCCACCCACTGTACCTGCCCTGCACCTGCCAACAGAAATCCATCAGACAAATCCTTGTGCTGTCGGACTGGTGACTGGCGTGTGCACCTGCTCCATACTTTTATATATCACCACTTTTCTCCAGAGAGCAACATCTTATGATCACTTCATCACCAGATGGAAAATCAGCATAATGTACCTTTCCTTGCCCTGCCCTCTGTGTGTTGTTGGAGAAGGGTACTGAATATCCCACGGGCTCCCAGAAGAATGAATAGATATGTCTTGGGACAAGTCCAGCCAAGGTACTGTTAGAGGCAAAGATGAGAAAGCAAGCTTCATGTTATAAACTTTGGGCAAGTTGCTGAGAGAGGCTATTCCCGGGAAAGAGACATCATGCTTGGAGAGGTGGACGGTCAACAAAAGAGAAGACGACCCTAAACCAGATGGATTAATACAGTGACTGTGGCAATGTGCTCACGTGTGTCAAATATAAAGTTAGGAGGATTCAGATCTGTTGTTTACAGGGTCAGTATGAGTCATACTCAACTCAACAACATCTAACAACTCCAGCACCTCTAAATCAGTGACCACAGGCATGTGCCTGCCTCCCTCACTCCACCACCATCCCATCCACATCTGCTCCCACCAGTTTGCCTGACTGGAAATTGGTGGAATATATTCCCATTCCACTGGACATATGTCTGCCTTATCTGCCTTCTGTTGTTGTCTTTTCCCCCTAGAAATGAGTGGACCACTCACCTCATGCTGCCCAACGGACAACTGCCAAAGAGCACTCATTTAACCCCACATGACCCCACCATCCTGCTTCCCAGGAAATCTGTGGCACACATTCCCGCTCTGCCAGACCAGCAACCAGCATAGCATGCCATCGTCCTCTACTCAGTGACTGGTACCAGCACACATCTCCTGTTGCAAGACCAGTACCAGAGGTGCGAGTTCTGCCCCACTCCTTCTTACTGTCCTTACCGTGAAGTCAGCGGTACGAGCTCCTTCCCATATCACACATTTGGAGACCCACGAAGCTTACAAACAGACATCCACAGAGAGTACCCAGCCCAGCAGTGAAAATGCTCTGTGCACCCATGCCCAGACACATCACTCACCCTGTGGCAGATGCCACCTGAACTGCTGCCTAATGATGGACAGGAGACCCAAGTGCCCTCATTCAACAGACACCTGGCAGCAACATCACATGTCACATAACCAAGGAGTTTCTGCAGTCTGACTGCGTATGCACCGAAACCCTTTGTTCTCACATAAGCTTAGTAGGTGTTGTGCACGCACGGTAGGCACACCTCATCCACTTGAGTAGCACTTCCTCACCATGGATATGGAGACATCCCACCCCAAACACCAGAAATCACATGAAATACTAGAACTAGTTCAGAAGAACCTCATAGTCCTAAAACATTGTAAAACATTCAAATCACCCAACACATTTCACCTAATATTAGGGATGTCACTCAATTTTAGGAACATCACTCAATATTAGGAATGGAACCAAATATTAAATATGTCACTCAATATTAGGAAATTAGGCTGCTCTACTACCTCCTTGAATTTGTTGAAGAACAAATTAAAACCTTGAGTTGCTATAATCAAGGATGCTTTAGGAAGACTATTAAATGATCAAGGAAATATTAAAAGAAGATGGAAAGAATATACTGAGTCATTGTATCGAAAGGAATTGGAAGACACAAAAGAATTTATGAAATAACATATGAGCAAGAGCCTTTGGTAATGAAGGAGGAAGTTCAAGCTACTTTGAAGGAAATAGCAAAAAAACAAGGCCCCAGGAATAGATGGTATACCAATTGACATATTTCAGCTAACAGATGCTGCCCTGGATGTGCTCACCAAGTTATGCCAAGAAATCTGGAAAACAACCGTTTGGCCAACTGACTGGAAGAAATCTGTATTTGTTCCCATCCCAAAGAAAGGTGACCCAACAGAGTGTGGAAATTATAGAACAATATCATTGATTGCACATGCAAGCAAGATTCTACTGAAGATTATCCAAAAATGATTGGAACAGCACATCCACAGAGAACTGCCAGAAGTCCAGGCTGGGCTTAGAAAGGGTCGTGGTACTAGGGATATTGTAGTTGATGTTAGATGGATGTTAGCTGAAAGCAGAAAATACCAGAAGAATGTATATCTGTGTTTCATTGATTATGCAAAGGAGTTTGACTGTATGGATCATAACAAACTATGGCTGACTCTGAGAAGAATGGGAATCCCAGAACACTTGATCGTTCTAATGCGAAACCTATAGTTGGACCAGGAGGCAGTCATCAGAACAGAGCAGGGAAACACTGCATGGTTCAAAATTGGGAAAGGTGTATACCAGGGATGTGTTCTATCTCCATACCTTTTCAACCTGTATGCAGAACAGATTACCCGAGAGGCTGGGTTCTATGAGAAGTGTGGCGTCAGGATTGGTGGAAGATCTATTAACAATTTGCATTATGCAGATGACACAACCCTGCTTGCTGAAACTGAGGAGGACCTGATGCACTTGCTGCAGAAGGTCAAGGACTGCAGCCTTCAGTATGGACTGAAGCTCAATGTCAAGAAGACAAAGATTCTCACCACTGGACCAATTGGCAGCATCAGGATTGATGGTGAAGAGATTGAGATTGTTAACACCTTTAGTCTACTTGGCTCCACGGTCAACACTCTTGGCACCAGCAGCCAGGAAATAAAAAAACGTATTGCAGTGGGAAAGTCTGCTGTTAGGGACTTCTCCAGGGTACTGAAGAGCAATGGTGTCACTCTGGAGACTAAGGGGTGTCTGATATAGGCTATGGTCTTTACAATCACTTGTTATACATCAGAGAGTTGGACAATGACTAGGGAAGATAGAAGGAGAATTGATGCCTTTGAGCTGTGGTGCTGGAGAAGAGTATTGAATACCATGGACTGCCAAGAAAACAAACAGATTCATCCTGGAAAGGGTTAAACCAGGCTGCTCCTTGGAGGCAAGGATTCTGAGGCTCCCTCTGATGTACATTGGACATGTTGTAAGGAAAGACAAGTCCTTGGAGAAGGACATCATGCTTGGGAGAGTGGAGGGACAGTGCAGAAGGGGAAGGCCCCCTATGAGGTGGGTTGACTCAGTGACTGGGGTAATCGGGATGGGTGTGTCAGAGGCAGTGCAACTGGCACAGGATAGAGCAGGGTTTAGGGCTGTAGTACATAGGGTCGTTATGAGTCACAGGCGACTCTATGGCACTTAACAACAACAACAACTACTACTACTACCCCCACTCAATCCATAAGGGAAGACATATGAGCCCAACTGTACAGGATTCATATATGTATGTTCTCAATCATATCTAGTGAGAGGAAATAACACCCATCACCTGACTCCATAAAATCCCACATAGGACTTCATCTAAAAAAATAAATCTCAAACAAGCAAGCAAAACACACCCCAAAAAAGCAGTGATCAGAATTAATACAAGCAAAAAAGACATTCTCAAGAGAAAGATAGAAACTAATATATCTAATATATCTAATATATCAAAACACAATCAATCAATACAAAACAAATACATACACAATCAAGAAAGGAATATATGAGTAAACAAAAAAGTTGATGTCTTAGATACAGCATACTGTAACAAATTATATGAAGAAGTAGGATGAGATGAGTCATACAAGTGAGAAAAATAATGAGCAAGAAATTCTTTCTAAGGAAAAAATGGTAATAGAACAAGCTGAAAACAGTTTGAAAGATGTATGTTTAAGTTCCTCAAAGATATCAAGGAAATAAAAAAAATCCTAGAAGTTAAGAAAAAAAACAGGAACCAAATGACAAACTAAATTGACAGAAATAATTTGAAAATATCAATTAGTTCAAATAAACATAATAAATAATTACTTAGAAAGACAGAAAAGTAGATTTAAATCAATGGAAGAAGAAAAGTCAGGGAAATAAATGGAAATCTTTTAATATGTTTGAGGAACCATCAGAGGAAAAAGGTGGGTAGATCTTAAGGAGTCATGTGACAGTATAAAGAGGAAGAGATTTTATGTTCTAGAAATTCAAGCGAAGGAGGAGGAATAAGTTCAGAGTGTATTTTTGAAGATGTATTAGCAGAAAGCTTCCTTGATATCAAGAAAAATGGAAAGATATCCATCCAAGAAGTTAAAAACACTCTATACAATATAGACATAAAAATTAATTTGTTTCCAAAACCAACAACAAAAAATTTTCAGATAAGCTCATGGAAAAAAGCTCACTTTCAAAGGAGCACCAATAAGACTATGTACTGATTTCTCATCAGAAACCATGCAAGAAGGAGAGCAACGGGCAAAATATATAAAACTCTGAAAGAAAATTATTCCCAGCCAAGAATCATACATTGTTGTTGTTGTTGTTATGTGCTGTCAAGTTGCCTGCGACACATAATGACTTAAACCCTGCTCTATCCTGTGCCAATTTTGCTGTCTCTGACTAACCTATCCCATTGCCCCAGTCACTGAATCAATCCATCTCATCAAAGGTCTTCAGAATCCTTGCCTCCAAAGAGCAGCCTGGTCTCACCCTCTCTAGGATGAACCTGGATACACCCTTCCCAATTTTGAATCATATAGTATTCATTTATCCAATAAAATTTTCTTTGTAATGTTATTTCATTTCAAATGTTATTTCTTCACAGAAGTTGAAGAATTTGTGGAAAAAAAGACAAACTTTACAAGAAAACTTAAAGTGAATCCTTCAGAGAACCAACAGCATCACAAAACAATCCTAGATAAAGCCAAAAGCATCATCATTCAGATACCAACCCAGATAAAGAATCTCAACAATAAGGTAACCTGCAAAACTGGTAAGGGAGGACCAGAGATGTCAAGCTATAAATAACAACTTCACAAGTAAAGGAAAAAAGGAGTTATAGAATTCCATATGGAGAGATAAGATAGTAAGGCTATATCATGATATGACAGACTACTTCTAGTTTATAAAAATAAAGGCAAATTTCAGAGTAACCACAAAGAAAAGTAATAAATGTATTCACCAAAATAAAGAAAATCAACAATAGGGAAGGATGTAAAGATAAAATTGATTTTAAAAACTAACCCAGGACAGAAAAGTCAGCAGAACAAAGATATTGTCAACAACACGAAGAAAAACATTAAAAAAAAAAAAAAAGGAAGCAGACTGCAGAAAACAGAAACAGAATCCACATCTCACACCACACACAAAACTCAAAGTGGATCAGAGACCTAAGGATAGAACCCAAAACTATAAAGATTACAAGAAACAAAATGGGTAACAACAGTCACAAAATGGGCAAAAGATATAAAAAGATTCTTCACAAAGGAGGACATCCAGATGGCTAACAAACACATGAAGAAACATTCTATAGCAGAATAATGTGCAAATCAAAGTTAGTAGCTTGAAGTTTCGTAGGCATGCCAAACAACTCACACGACAGATTTACTGGGGTTAGAGGCGTGGAAGATCAGAGTTGATACCAGGTAGTGTAGTAACTCATGGTGCTCCTCGTTCATGGACTTCCTATCAACAGGGACTGTTCCTGCAGGTGACAATATGTGACAAAAGCCTGCTGTAGAACTCACATTTCACTGTGCTGACTCTACCAATCTAGGAAAACAGTATATTGGTCCACTTATTTAGAACATCTTGATTTCTGTCATAAACATTTGTTAGTGTTCAGTATACATATTCTATGCATGTTTAATTTTATGTAAGAATTTAATTTTTGGAGCTACTGTGAATAATCATATTTAGGATTTTGGTTCAGTATAGATCTATGATTGAGTTTATGTGTTTGTCTTATATTTTATAACCTTGTTTAACTGAGTTATTACTCCCAGGAGCTTAGTCTTAAATATCCCTGGGAATTTTTTGCATCTAATGTCCACGTCCTTTATTTCTTTTTCTTGTTTTAATTCAATGGGTATAATGGAGAATAGAGATTAAAAGAGTGGATGTTATTGCTTTGTTCCCAGTCATAAAGGGAAAGTAATTGATTTTACCATTAAGTATGAAGTTAACTACTGATTTTTTTTTAAGAGACTATTACTAACTTGCCTTTTAAGTCCTGGTTTGTAGGCACTTTGTGTCTTGAACAGACATAAAATTTTGACAATTTTTTTCCTACATTCATTGATATGTCTTTTTCTTCTTTCATATGTCAACATACTAGATTAATTCATCAATTGACTTTTGATTTTTCTTTCTTTTCCTGTTGTGTACTATCAAATCGGATCCAACTGGCACAGGAGATTGCCCCTTCTTCTCCAGCGGAGCATCTGGTGGATTCGAACCATGGGTCTTCAGGATGCAGCACATCTTCTTTGCCGCTAGGCCACCAGAGCTCCCCTGACTTTTAAATATTGAATCAGACAACTGCTGAATAAATTCCAATGGTCAGGACATATTATTCACTTTATACTTGGCTAAATTTTATTTTCTAATACTTT
>NW_006399900.1:3120510-3126159 GCF_000299155.1 Elephantulus edwardii
TCTTGGCAGAATTCTACCCTTAGCATCCTTCAATATTGCAACTAGAGGCTTGAATTTGTTTCTCAGTTCCTTCAGCTTAAGAAATGCAGAGTAATTTCATCCTTTTTTATTTTCTGACTCCAGCTCTTTCTACATTTCATTATATTGTCTTCTTGAGCTGCCCTTTGAAATAAAGAAAAAAAAATCTTCTGTTCAGCTCCTTAACTTCCTGATCTCCCCCCCTTGTTTTGGCTTCTGTGCTTTCTAGTGCAATATTCACTCTCTTCCAACGTCCATCTTGGTCTCTCCTTCCTCCTTTGTCTTTGTAATGACCTTTTGCATTCTTGATGGTTGATGTTTTTTATATCCTCCCACAGCTCATCTGATCTTAGTTCATTAGTGTTCACTGCTCCAAACTCTTCTTGCGACAATTTTTAAATTCAGGTGGGATAAACTCAAGGTCAAATTTTGGTTCTTGTGGGTTTGCTTTAGTTTTCTTTAGCTTTAGTTTGAACTTGCCTATGAGTCTATCAGCATCTGGTCTATTTTCACAGCCGACATTGAGCTTCTCTAGTAATTCTTTCCCATAGATGTGATCCGTCTGATATCTATACATATAGTCACCGTTTGTGCTTTTTATAGTGTAAAATTTTAAAAAAAGAATCTTAAGATAGACCAAAAAAAGGTATTTCCAATGAATAAATCATTGATTATGTAAAATTCTACCATTTAATCTCCATCTTCATTTCTGTCACCAAGTCCATGTGTTCCGATTACTGATCTTTTCTTCTTTGTTCCCAACTTTCTCATTCCAGTTACTCATTATTATTAATACATCTTGGTTGCTTGTTTGATCACTTTCCAACTGCAAAAGTTGGTACATATCAGTGCAAGATGGTGGTGAGAGGGGACCAAGCTGTGGCTCTGGCCTCTGAGGGGGTGTGGGGGAGCAGGTTAACTTCTGTGAGTCCTCCACTGACTTTGGTTGGGGAGACAGGGCTGGATGACTCAGGAGGGCCTACCCTCTCCTCTTACACCCCTGTCACCCTCCACGGTTCCTCTGGATACACAAAGCAATCAAATTCTAGTCTTCCCATCCTCGTCCTTCTCACAAGGCTCCAGGCCCGCCATCAGGCAAAGCATGGGGCTGTGACCGTGGGGTGCACCTTGGCAGGGGGATTGAGAATGCCAACAGCCACTAGCGGGACCTCTGGGGGAACAGGTTGTGGAGATGGGAATAAGATGTTCCTCTTACATTGTGGGAAGGCTTTCTTGCACAAGAGCTTGTGGGATACACACATGAACATGCACCTCAACTTGCGGCCCTTTGACAGTCCTGCGTGTAACAAGAAGGTCAAGATAAAGCACGGCCTGACTGAGCATATGAAGACACGCACAGGTCTCAAGCCTTACAATGCAGCATAGGCATCATGAAGTTCATGTGGCAAAATAGCTTCATGCATCACAGGGGACATTGGGAGTGAGCTCTGGTCCGGAATGGGTGGGGGCGGGCCAGGAGGGTCTCTGTGAGTCATGGGCAACTCAATGGCACATAGCAATATTCCTTCCTTAACAATATCCAGTATCTCTAGATTCATACTTCTCACATTTCATGTTCTAATCACTCTTTGTGCTTACAATTGTTCTTCCTCCCTTGTGTTTCTCAAAATAAGGGCTCAGCCTCTGGTACCATATCTTCTAGTCCAATCTAAGTGTGTTCATAGTGTTTTCAAAGTCCTATTCAGGTTTAAGAAGTGGATGAGTTGATGACTCAACTGCACCTAACAGCAACAATAATACCAATCTACATGTACTCTATTGGACATAGGGTTTTCAAAAGCCTATTATTTTCAGGAGTGGATGGCCAGTCCTTCTTCCTAGTCTTAGCACAATATCTGACAAATAATCATTTTACCCAAAAGAGAAGAAGAAAGACATTTTCCCATTACAAAAATAACCAATAGATCAAACTAGGAGGGGTAGGGGTGAGCAGAGAGGAAAGTGTGCAACAATGAATGAATGGAAATCCAAAGTCTCTGTAAACTTTCATTAAAATTAAAAAAAAATTTTAAGATAAAAAAATAACCAATAGATTAGGGGTTTGTCCTCCACCTTTGGTGTGTGTGCCTTGGTCCCATCCCCCACCCTCTACTCCACTGGACAAGTCTCCTACCACAACACTCCCCCCCAACCCTGCCTCCGCTAGCCTGGCCAGCACTTCCCTCCCCGTCTCCCCAGCCAACCCTTGATATGATGGTTAGGCCTCAAATCACTTCTGTGATGCCTGCTGCCAGTCTCTTGTGAGTTTAGGAGGCTCCAAGTCTGAATCCCAGGTACCAGGATTAGAGAAGGCTTTCTCCCTGATGTAGGTCTGGAGAAAGGTACTTGTCCCTGAGCTTCTGCTCCTGGACTGCTTTCCCATGACCCAAGTGTCTGTTCTCTTCCGTTGAGGCACACAGCTGTCACAGCAGGCTAATTTCCCAGATGAAGACAATGTCTCCTCTAGGTCTGCTATGCTGGTAGTGTTTACCTGGTCCCGGGGTCGCACAGCTAGTCCCTGACTTATGACGGGTTTCTGATCAGTAGTTCCATTGTAAGTTGTTTCTCACCTAAGTTAAACGCCTCATTCTCTTTTTCAATTTTCATTATCGTTAACAGTGTTTTTCGAAATCCAGTCTCTGCACTTTGGAGAGTGAACATCTGTGAATGATAACAAAAGCAAATTACATGCTGCAATATTGTATGTAGGACATATTACTAACCGTAAGACATTAAAAAGCACAGCTAACCATAGCCTCAGGTGCAGTGTGTCATAACTTTAATATGCCATAAATTGGGGGCTACCTGTATTCCCAAAGATGAAAAGCACAGGTGCACCTAATAGTGATTGGCTTTGTGACAACATCCGAATAATTCTAATGTGGACCTGGATGAAATACCAAGGTGAAAAGTTCCTGACGTCACTGAGTCTTTTCTGGGCCACATGCTGACTTCTCTAAGAGTGCTTATAACTAGTGCTGGGTTTACACTCACAATTCCAGTAGTCCCTGGGTGGCACCATTACACACTCTGCTATTAGCAAGAAGATAGAACCCCACCAGAAATACCTCAGAAGACATTTGGAGAACTGCCTTCAAATAGTCACAGCCTTGAAAACCAGGGGGAGAAATGCTATTTTGCACACTTGGGGTCATCCTGATTCTACTCAACAGCAACCAACATAGTAACAGCCATAAAAAAGATATTTCTGCACAAAAGACATTTTCTTTTTTGTATTATTAAATTTTATCAATTTTAATGAACATTTACAGAGATTTTGGGTTTTCATTCATTCATTGTTGCACTATTTTCACATTTTCAAACAGAGTATGTTGTTGTCAGTTGTCATGGAGTTGGTGCTGACCCATTGACAGTCTTACATACACTCAGCATTGCTCAGTTCTGCACCATTATTCATGACTGTTGGTGTGTTTGAGTCGATTGTTGCACCCACTGAGTAGAGTTTAGTGAAGTGTCACCATACCAATGGAGCCACCTGTGGTCTGAGAGTTGCCTTGGGTCTTCTAAGTGCAAGTCAAAGCAAAACTATTTCAAGGAGGACACGCGACCTTGAAAATGGCTCCCAAGCATGAGGAGGATTTCCTTCTGGGAGAATTTTAAGAGGAACCAAATTTCCAAATAGTCTGGAAGAGCACAGTTTTGACCCTGACAGACTCTCAGCCCCTCCCACCTCATGAGCCTTTAATTTTCATTGTCTTAGACATCAAGGTCATTACCAGCGGTAAGCATAGCCAAGTCTAAAGCTTGCTTCTTGAAGTAAGTAAAACTACTTGCCTCACTCAGGTCCACATTTCCAGGGCTGTTTTTGCTCCCCCCACATCAGCCCCCTCAGTGTCACCTCTTGAATGTCAGACCTCACAGGATTTGGTGACCTGACAGCTGCCCCCTGCACAGGGATTTGTACTGTAAATTGCCACTCAGAGGCCTCTGATACACCTCTTCCTCATAAATGTGTGCTGTCGTGACTTCCAGACAGAAACTAGTGTTCTCACATGTGGCAGGTTTGGCGGCTCATCAGACAGGTTCTATTAATTTGGTCACCAGATGGTAACCATATTATTTCATGTTTCTCAGTAACTTTGGTGCAACACAATTACCTTTGACAGTTCTTGAACGGGACAGCAATTTTCAGCAAATGTTTTCAGTAACCAGAGGCCAGAAGGAAAGGAAACGTGAGTGCGTCAGTTAAGCTCTGGTGGGGCTCTGACAGCTCTTCAGCACCTCTGTGCTGTTATAAATAGGAATTCCCATGGAAATTCAGTGCACGTGAACTTGAGGGAAGGGATCTAAGCAAGGCCAACGGTTCCCATTGTATTTGAAAAGCAATTTGTCCCTATGAACCATAGTAAATTCTACCATGAACTTCTGAGCCCAGAGTAGAGTCAGTTGCAAGAATTTCCTTTCAACAATCTTTCATTCTAGAAATCTTTTGTCCACCTGATGCTAATTTTTTGTTGCAAGTTCACTTCTTGGACTCACTTGCATTGACGATCTAGTTAGCATTCCTCAAATTTATTTTAGTTAAACTTAGTCCAATTCTCTCTCCAAGTAGAAGTTTCTAGTTTCAGAAAGCAGTAAGTCGTTAGAGACGGGATATTCAAATCTGTCCTCGGAGAAGGAAAACAGGAAAGTGAATTGGTTCTACACACTCGCTGATATCACTGCCTTGTGCACACACTTTCATGAGCGTGCACACAGACATGCAACAGCCAACTTACAGGAAAACACAAAACAAAATGCCTTTTGCTAATCATATATCATGTGAAAAGAAAACAGCCATGGGTCACCAACTCATTAAGTTTTAAAGGGATGAATTATATACAACTGGTCAACCTGCAAGGTTGAGGGCTACTGTGACTGAACATTAAGTTCTATGACCATGGCCACATCCCAGAAAACTTATTATGATTCACATACATCCCATTCATTTGCCTTGTGAGGAGCAAAACTTCTCTCTAACAGATCCAAAGAGGACTCTACCCTTTGCTCCAATTTCATTAGTGATGTTTTACAGACACTTTTTCTTTTAATCTTTATTGACTGGACACATGATATCATTAACTTTAAGTCAAACCACATTTTACCCGCTCTTTAAAACCGGCCTTTTGGTGAAGCCAACAGTGGGCTAATTTGCAACATGTTGAAGGTTGCAACACGCCTTGGCACCACTGTGTTTCACCTTCATTTGTTTACCAGTTACTTTGTCAATGCGAATTGATGATTTCTTTCCCAGATTCAGAGAAAAGTATTTTGAGAATCAATTTTTCCTGAAGCCTCTGCCCTCACCAAAGTTTGACATTTGAAGTTACCCTTTTGGAAGTATTTGCAGCCTCTCAGGGATTTGGGGTTTGTTTAGTTTTTTTTGTTTTATTTGGGGTTTTTTGGTTTTGTTGCTGTTGTCCGTTTTTAAAATAGATTATCTTTCTGTAGAGCTCAACTGTCCAAAGAGTTATCCGCTCAGGATAAATACAGAATAATGGTTATGCATCAGAGAGTTGGACAATGACTAGGGAGGATAGAAGGAGCTGTGGTGCTGGAGAAGAGTACTGAATGTACCATGGACTGCCAAGAAAACAAACAGATTCATCGTAGAGAGGATTAAACCAGGCT
>NW_006399900.1:3126259-3131123 GCF_000299155.1 Elephantulus edwardii
TCTGACTGGCACAGGAGGAGACTGCCCATCCTTCTCCAAAAGAGCATCTGGTGGATTCGAACCACATGCCTTCGGGATTACAGTGCAGCTTCTTGCCACAAAGCAACCAGAGCTCCCTTACTGGTAACATATGATGCATTTTTCTTTTTGGGTTTCCAAAGGGCGTTTTTTGCAAATCTTGAGGCTGCACCTCTGTCCAGCTTGAAGGCTTTTTCTTGTCTGTTATTTCTTTGACTTTGATTCTTTCCAGTTCCTGCTTTTCCTGGTATTCCTTAGGATTAACTTCCTGTGCCGCCAAATAAACTGAAAACACTGAATTTAATGTGTATGCAGAAACTAAATCCACTTTCACTTGTTCAAGCAAGTCCAGCTTCTGCAACAACACATTTCTAGGAACAGACATCATGGTCCTCAACATTTCATCCACAGCACTAACAGAATTCTCAAACGCTGATTAAATACTCTTGAATTTCTACTGGATAATCGTCATTCATTTCTTCGGTTGTCATGAGCAACTTTGGCTCCAAGCTCCTCAAGAAAGTTGTGTCATGCTGGATTTGTATTCCAATGGCTAACACGGACCTTGTTTTTGTTTTCTAGTACTTGTGGAGTCAGTTCTGACTCAGAGACCTTCAAGGGCTTGATTTACAAATTGCGAAGGCTTGGACAGGCAAGGTAAGGTAAGGTAAGGTAAGGTAAGGTAAGGTAAGGTAAGGTAAGGTAAGGCAAGGCAAGGCAAGGCAAGGCAAACAAGAAGGTCAGGCTGGAATTCACAGACATAAGCTGAAGTCACAGTCCATGGGTTATATTTCTTGTTTTCATTAGATTATATCTGTGTTGTGAGGGAGGACTACAGATCTCTCATATTGATTTCATGTAATGTCTTTGGTTTTTATATCAGGGAATACTGGTCATCAGGTAGGAAGCAACTCATAGTTGACTCATAGCAGGTTTTCAGAGACTAAAATCACAAGAGAGGAGATGATCTATCCCTCTTTTCCTCACGGAGCAACTGGTATATTCAAACCATCTCTCTGTAGATTTACAGCACAATTTCCTTCTAGACCACCAGACCTCCCGTGTTTTGTTTGTTGTTGAATGATGATGGCAATATCTACATTTCTGGCAAAGTCTACAGTTCTCCTTTTGTGTAAGGTTGTGTGTCGTCAAGTCAGAACTGACTCATAGCTGATCCGCCAGTCGTTTTTCAGAGGCAGTAAATTGCATGGGAGAAGACTGCCCATCATTTTCCTGCCCAGCAGCTGATGGATTCAAACCACGTAGGCAAGACTGACCTCATGAAGTAAGATGTGGACTACTTAATTTCCTGAAGAAAAATGTGTAAAATTACTGTCATATCCCTCTTAAAGATTTAGTAAGATATGCCAGTGAAACCCTCTGTGATTGGATTTTAAGGAAGATTTTTAACCAAGGATTCCGTTCCTTTACCAGTCATAACACTATTCAGACATCAATATCTTGTGTGAGTTTGGTATTTGTTTTCAAGAAATTCTTTCATCTGAGTTGTTGCTATTGTTTACCAAGGGGTCAGAACCATGCCATAGCTGAGCCACCAGTGGATTTGCAGAGACAGTAAATTGCACAGGAGGAAACTGCCCATCCGTGTCTCAGAGAGACACTGGTAGATTCAAGGTGCACCTGATCCAGGCTACGGTCTTCTCAATTACTTGCTATGCATCAGAGAGCTGGACAATCACTAAGGATGATAGAAGAATCAAAGCCTTGGAGCTGTGGTGCTGAAGAAGAGTATTGAATATACTATGGATTACCAAGAGAACAAATAAGTCTGTCTTGGAGAGGGTGAAACCGAGTTTCTCCTCGGAGGCAATGATCTTAAAGCTCTGTCTCACATACTTTAGGCATGTGGTCAGGAGGGACCAGTCCTTGGAGAAGAATATCATGCTTGGAAGGTGAAAGGATAGTGCAGGAGAGGAAGACCCCGGAGGAGATGGATTCACACAGTGACTGGAGTAATGAGGGTAGGTGTGTCAGAGTTGAAGAGACTGGCTCAGGATAGGACAGGATTCAGAGTTCTTGTACTGTCACTGTGAGTCGAAGGTGACTCAATGGCACATAACAACAACAACATCTCTGTGTTGGCAGTACAATTTCCTACTATCAAGCTGCCAGAATGGCAGATGCCGGCGAGTTGGGTATGACCCTATGAACAGCAGATCTGAACTTTATTCTGTCCTGTGCCATCCTCACACTTCCTGACCCAGGAGCTCCTTGTGGTAGTCGCCAGGTCAATCCACCTGCTTAAGGGTCTTCCTCTCCTTCACCAACCCTCCACCCTTACCAGTATCATGTCTTTCTCCAAGTAATGGCCTTTCCTGGCAACATGTCCGAAGTATATGAGACAAAGCTTCATTATTCTTGCCTCCAAAGAGCACTGGGAAGAAAAATATACAGAGGAAGGAAAAGAAAAAGCTACAAATGATTAAGTATTGTTGCCTTATTTGGACACAGGGACTTATCCTTGAGCTGTCTTTTGGCCCAAATTTGGTTCAAGTGATGGGGGTCAATGTAAAGGATCCAGGCAAAAAAACAGGGTAATGATGGGCAAGGTCTAATCGTGGTTAATTTTATAAAACATAATGCATGAAACGGGAGCTATGGTGGCCTAGTGGCAAGAAGCTGCTCTGAAATTCCAAAGGCATGTGGTTTGAGGGCCACCAGCTGTTCCGTGGGAGAAGGATAGGCAATCTCCTCCTGTGCGATTAACTGCCTCTGAAAACCCACCAGAGGGTCGGCTATGGGTCAGTTCTGACTCTACAATACACAAGAAGAAGCCAGCAGAGCTCACTAGATTGTAGAATTAATATACATTGAATGCATATATTAACATCCTCATCTGAAACTTCAGATTTGTTTATTTTTATATTCAATTCAAGGACCACTGGTTATGCAGTGTGTTTGACGTGGATATACCAGCACATGCAATAAAAAAGTTGTATGAATGGGCAACTCTGTGGTGCTCTGAAGTGTCATTGTATTATTGGTTGGGGTTTGTGGGGTTTGGTTTTGTTTTTTTGTTTTGTTTTACTTTACTATCTTTCTTATATGTAACACTCCATGACACTAGTCTGTAAACTCCACAGAGACAAAGACGGTGATTCTCTTATTGACCATGCACAGGATGAAGACTGTGGTCAGAGAATATGCACTGTTCTGTGACTAATAATATACCTGTGGTGTGAAAGAAACATCCCCACTCATCAGCTGAGATTGGTTTTTGTCAGAGTGAGATGAGCTGGCTGGCTCCCCGTTTCCACGCTCTGCCCCCTGGAAAAATGACAAAGAGCGTTCCAGTCTTCAGTTCCCTATGTGACTTCCCTTGGGCCTGGCCTTCACAGGTGCTCATTTGCTTTGTTTCTGGAGACCACAGAAAGTTTCATCCAGAAATGAACAATTTCCAATTTTCTTTGTCAATTTACTAGCATATGATTTTTGTCAAAGTTTATATACACATACATACACATAACTTACCATAATTTGTGGAACTTGGTAGAATTTATATAGTAAAATAAAAATGTTGGCCTTTGGTTCAAAAAGCAAAGGAAAAGGTTATTTAATCTGTTATATCCTTGAATGTGGTATATTATACAGGAATGGTTGTGAAAACTTCTTAGCCATAGCCAAACACTTTGAGGACATGAGTCACTAGACCTGGGGCCTTAAGACAATGGTCCCAGTAACAGTCAAGATCAATTGACATAGCACAGGCCACAAAAATTATGTTCTACACCCGACAACAACACCCTGCTTTGGTGATTTCAAACTTAAACTCACCGCTGTTGAATTGGTTCCAACTCACAGGGACTCAACATCGGGCTTCTGAGGCTTTAAATTGTTACAAGAGGAGATTGCCCATCTCTCTCCCTCTGAGCAACTCATGGATTCGAACCACCAGAAGAGTGTGACCTTTGAATTAATGATGCAAAAGCAACTCACTGCCATCTATGCCACCAGAGCTCCCTTAACAGGAACGCCCTCACTCATTTCTCTCAAATTGGAACTGGCTCATAGCTGACCCTCCAGCGGGTTTTGAGAGGCTGTAAATTTCATGGGAGGAGATTGTCCATTTTCCTCCTGTAGATCAGCTGATGGAGTCAACAAGCCTTTGTATTCATTCACTATCCATAAGGTCACCCGAGCTGAGACTAGACTAGAACTTTATATACTTGAGAGTCTATCTAAGGTACAAGGATAGACCTGGATCAAAGAAGAGTGGAGAAAGTCAAAGATAATTAGTCCATGTTAACCTTGCTCTCTATGACCCTGGGACCAGAAGAACTGGATGCTGCCCAACTACGGAGACTGACAGTGAATAGAGTGGGAGAAAAGATAGGAACCAAAACTCATAATCAAATAAACACTTCAAAACTAAAACCAGGCTATTGGTCCCATGTAGACTGGTGGAACTCCCGAGACTTTATGTCACCCTTGAAACCTATTAACAAAAGCACTCTATGGCTCAATTTTCAGTCAAATTATAAACAGACTTATAAGGTGAACAATAACACTAGAGAGGTGCACACTACTTAGAAGAGTCAACCTTAGGAGATCAGAATGACAGCGCTTTCCTAAGAACAAAACTCAGAGGCAGGAAGAGCGCAGAGAGTGATGCATGGAAATGGTAAGAACCAGGGGCAAACGGGATGAGTGCTGTTGCATTATGGGAACTGCAGTCAGTGTCATGACATAAAGTGTGTATTGTCAAACGAAGAACACTTTTTA
Organism: Elephantulus edwardii; assembly: GCF_000299155.1. Taxonomy (NCBI): domain Eukaryota; kingdom Metazoa; phylum Chordata; class Mammalia; order Macroscelidea; family Macroscelididae; genus Elephantulus; species Elephantulus edwardii. The sequence continues at coordinate 3,131,021 of NW_006399900.1, forward strand.
ACTTTTTTTAAACATTTTTAAACTTTCACCCAAATAAATACAAAATGGTTCCTTAAAAAATAGGAGTACGCAATGAAGGTTGCAGGGTGGATTATATTTGGGG
>NW_006399900.1:3131223-3133014 GCF_000299155.1 Elephantulus edwardii
GCAACAATGAATGAATGGAATTCCAAAATCTCTGTAGATGTTCATTGAAATGAAAAATAAACAAACTAAATTAATAAAAAAAAGAGGCATTGGTGCAGAAAGTGGAAGCAGGATCTCACATCATACACAATAATCAACTCAAGGTGAACCAGAGACCTAGGAGTAAAGCAAAATCATAAAGACCGAAAGAGAAAAAGGCAACAAAACTTTAAAAGCCTAGTCTATGCTAGAAATAGGTTGACAAATACAGCCAGAAATGCACAACCAAGAGAGGATAGATAACATCAATGAATGGGATCTTCTAAAAATGAGGTCCTTTTGAGGATCAAAAGGGTTAGAAGAAAACCCATTTACTGGGGAAAATATTGGGTGATGTCATCTCAGACAAGGGTCTTGTAACAAATGTTTACAGAATACTACAGGGCAAGAAAAAGACTGATAACCCCAATTACATAATGGGCAAAAGACATGGATAGACTTTTCACAGAGGAAAACATTCAGGCAGCCAACAAATACATGAAGAAATGCTTACAATCACTGGCAATAAGAGAGATGCAAATAAAAACCACAATGAGATCTCCCCTCATCCAAGTAGGAGTGGCAAACTTTAACAGAACAGCAAATAAATGTCGGAGAGGGTGTGGAGAAATTGGAACTCTTATTTACTATTGTTGGTTGGAGGTAAAGGGTGAAGGAAATGGAAAAAATCCAGTGGGGACCTGAAAAGGCAGGGGAATAATGAACATCGTTCAATGGTGATTGATTTTATAGAATACAATATATGACAATGATTGCATGAAACACAATGTGAATGAAGGAAAGGGTGAAACACATTGTATATTAATTTTGTTGGCAAACTACTATAAAATTTTTTAAAAAATTTAAAAAGAGATATCAGACTTCTCAGTAGCAGTGAATTTCAAGTGGTTACGGAATTGTTGTTGTTGTTGTTGTTGTTGTTGTTAGGTGCTGTCCAGTCAAGGTAAGTCATAGAGACCCATGAATTAGAGAACATTGTCTCAAGTTTTTCCACAATCAAATGCGTTTTCATAGTCAATGACACATAGATATTCCTCTGCTTTCAGCCAAGATTCATCTGACATTGGCAATGATGTCCCTAGTGCCACCACTTCTTCTAACCTTAGCTTGTATTTCTGGTCGTTCTCTGTGGTGGTACTATTCTAATCGTTTTTTTAATAGCCTTCGGCAGGATTTTGCTTTGTGATATATGGTTCTAAAAATTCCACACTCTGTTGTATCACCTTTTTCTTAATGGGAATAAATATGGATCTCTTCCAGTCAGGCTTCCAGATTTGTTGTAACATCCTGGTGGGCACGTTCAAAGCAGCATCTGTTTGCTGAAATATGTCAATTCCTGTGGGCTTGTTTCTTGCCAATTTCTTCAGAGCAGTTTGAACTTCTCCTTTCATCACCATTGCCTCTTTATCATATATTGTTTCATTAAATTCTTCTGTGTCACCCAGTTCTTTTTGGTACAGTGATCATGTGTACTCTTTTTATCTTCTTTTGATGCTTCCTGGATCATTCAATATTCCACCCTTGTTGTTGTTGTTATGTGCCATCGAGTTGCTTGCAACTCATAGTGACCCTGTCTGTGTACAAGAGCTCTAAACTCCATTCTATTCTGTGCCAACCTAGCCATCTCAAACGCACTCATTCCCACCACTCCACTCACAGAATCGATCCATCTCATCAATGGTCTTACTCTCCTGTGCCGCCCATCCACTCTGCCAAACATGATGTCCCTCTCCAAGGACCAGTCCCTCCTTG
>NW_006399900.1:3139394-3156533 GCF_000299155.1 Elephantulus edwardii
CATCATGCTGGGTAGAGTGGAGGGACAGCGCAGGAGGGGAAGACCCTCTATGAGGTGGATTGATTCAGTGACTGGGGTACTCGGGATGGGTGTGTCAGAGGCAATGAGATTGGCACAGGTTAGAGCAGGGTTTAGGGCTGTTGTACATAGGGTCGCTATGAGTCGCAAACGACTCGACGGCACATAACAACAACAACAACGTTATCAGACCCCAAAGTCACAGGCAGCAGGGTGCTAATCTTCTCAAGTGTTGAACATGATCTTCTGTGTGGTTAGGAGATGAAAGAAGGAGAGGCAATAACCAGGCAATACATTTGCAATCAGGTTCTCCTCCTGGATCAAATTTGGTACCAAAACAGTAGGCTGAGGAATTTTGTATGATTAGGTTTATTATAACAGTTCTTCGTCAGTTTCTTTCTTACTTAAAAACAAAGTAAATATGTCTGTTATGAAAATATTATAAAGTACTAACACAGGTTGCTATGAGTTGCAACCCACTCGATGACACACAAGAACAACAACAACAAGAAACAAAAGATTAAAAAAATTAAATACTCAAATTACCACTGCGGTATCTCTCACTGTTAGGTCAACACATTATCAGCTATGTTCTCCCTCGGCCTCCTCTACTGTATCTGATAAAGGTAAATCCTCCCCAGACTCTGTTACTGCTTCTTCATAAGTCACACGACACATTTCTAATCTTCGGGGTCTAACCAGGAGGAAAATATCACAGAAGCAAACCCAACCTTCTAGGACACTTCCTGGAAGACTTTGTATTCAATTGATTGTATCTGCAGTGACTATCTTGAGACAATGTGACAGTCAGCATGAGGATAAGTGCTACCATGTTAAGGACAACAGAGTAAACACCTAGGCAGCAGTGGGTGTCTGAATCAGCCTCCTACCTCCAGGCTTCTTCTTGTTATGTGCTGTTGAGTTGCTTGCGACTCTGACTTCTAAGGAAGTGAGGAAATAACTGGCCGTTTATATAAACCACTGCTAATTTGGTTTACTGTTCTCTTCAATATTCTTAATGGCTATAACTCAGTCATCTACAAAATATTCTGTTCCATACGTGCATATCTCACAAGGCCTTTTGCTTTTGTGGGAGATAAAATACACATTATTGTTTTGTTTAATACAAAGCTTTTTAAAACTGTCACTGAAATAAATTACAATAATGTTACCTTTCTTATTAATCTAATAAACTCATCAAGAGAAAGATGAACAATCTCTTTCTAAGTGATTTACAGCCTCTAAAAACCCACTGGAAGGTCCACTATGGGTCAATTCCTACTCAATGGTGCGTAACACGAAGAAAAACCTTTAATACAGATCAACTTTTAAAAACACATTTAAAAAGCAGTTGAGATATCTTTTTTCATTTTAGTAAAAAAATACAGTCAGATTCTTCATTAAAATTTATTACTCCTTAGTTTACATACTTATTTTAAGAGTGCTATAACAAGTGTCTTTGCTTCTGTTGGAATTATTCAATATTGCCCTCCTATCTTCATTTCCCCCTGAAGTCATCTAAAAATCCTTCTTTTCTTCCATCACATGTAATTCCTATTAGTGTTTTAGTTTCACCTCTATAGTTCATATGCACTTGTAGCATTTGTTTTGGTAAATATTTGTACATAACAAAACAAGTAGCATGTGAGTTTACTCTTATCCTAATATTTCTAGAACTTTCTTAGTCATGTGGCTTCCATTAGCTCTGTTTTGGAAAGAAGATCAAAGCTCAGAGAGAATGAAGCTGGTTAAAAGGTGAGGTGCTTAAATGCAAGTCAGTGACAACAAGTACGTTCCTCTTTAACTCCCAAAAGATATTTTTCTAAAAAGACGTGGTTCATTGCACAAGTACTATCATTACATCTCTCCTTGCTTTGGACTTAAAATGTTCTTTTATCTAGAGTCTCATGATCAAGCCTAGACTCAATTCTAGAGGGAGTAACATAAGGCATATCCCCAGAGTAACTATCTTTAACATTGCATCAAATCAAACCAAGTCCATTGCCAGAGTCAACTGCAGCTCATAGTGACCTCTACTGGGTTTCCAAGAACATAAATCTTAAAAGGAGACTGTCCATATGTCTTCTACAAAGCAAATAGTGGATTTGAACCTCTAACCTTTTAGTTAGAGTGTTCCTCAACGAACACAACATTCAACAAGGCAAGTAGGGGCCATGATTCTAACCTCAGGATTAAAGATGAATTGCATTGGGAAAGTCTGCTCTCAGGGACCACTCCAAAGTGATAAAGAGCAGTGATGTCAAACTAGAGACTAAGGTGCACCTGGCCCATGGTTTTCATAATTACTTATTATGCATCAGAACGCTGTACAATGACCAAAGATGTTAGAAGAATAATTCATGCCTTTGAGTTTTGATGCTGGAGAAGAGTATTAAACACACCATGGACTGCCAAGAGAACAACAGGTCTGTCCTAGAGAGGCTGAAACCAATCTGTTCCTTGGAGCCAAGGATTTTGAAGCACCATCTCACATACTTTGGGCACGTGGCCAGGAGGGACCAGTCCTTGGAGAAGGACATCACTTTTGGAAAAAGTGGAGGAAGACCCTGGATGAGATGGATTGACACATTAACTAGGGTACTGGGTGTTGGTATGTCAGTCAAAGACAGTGAGGTTGATTCATCACAGGACTGGATTCAGAGCTATTGTACATAAGGTGGTTATGAGACACAAGAGACTCGACAGTACACACCACTACTGAGTCAAATGTCTTTGTATAGTCAATGAAACATAGATAGACATTCCTCTGGTACTCTTTGTTTTCAACCAAGATCCATCTAACACTGGCGATAATGTCTCTAGTGCCATGGCCTCTTCTAAAACCAGCTTATATTTCTGATAGTTCTCTGTCAGTGTCCTGTTCCAGTTGTTTTTGAATAACCTTAATCAGGATTTTGCTTGTATGTGATATTAGTGATATCGTTCACTAATTTTCACACTCTGTCAAGTCACTTTTGGGGGGATAGAAATAAATGTGGATCTCTTCCAGTCAGTTGGCCTGATAGCTGTCCTCCAGATTTCTTAGCACAACCCAGTGAGTACATCCAGGGCAGCATCAGTTTGTTGAAATATTTCAATTGGAATCCCACCAATTCTTGGGACTTTGTTTTTTGCCAGTTCCTTCAGAGCAGATTGAACTTCTTCCTTCATCACTATTGCCTCTTGATTATATATTTTATACATGTTGTTGTTATTGTTGTTGTTGTTGTTATGTGCTAGCAAGTCACCTGCAACTCATAGTGACCCTATGAACAACAGCCCTAAACCCTGCTCTATCCTGTGCCAATCCTATTGTCTCTTACACGCCTACCCCTATAACCGTAGTCACTGAATCAATCCATCTCATCAAGGGTCTTCCTCTCCTGCTCTGTTCCTCCACCCTCCCAAGCATGATATCCCTCTCCAAGAACTGGTTTCTCCTTGAGACATGTCCAAAGTATGTCGGATGAAGCTTCAGAATCCTTGCCTCCAAGGAGCATCCTGGTTTCACCCTCTCCAGGAAGAACCTGTTCATTCTCTTGGCAGTCCATGGTACATTCAATACTCATTTATTCCTCAGCATAGTACTACAACATTAGTGTCATTTTTCTTATTTTGCAGACAATGAAAGATATGTTCAGAAAAATTGAGCTACATATTAATTCTTTGTCAATCTTTTTATGAATCAAATAATTCAAGAAGATGGACTATATGAAGAAGAATGTTAGGAATAAAGGGAGACTCATTAACAACCTGAGCTACACAGATGACACAATTTTGTTGAAAATTAAGAGGACTTGAAGCATTTCCTGAAGGAAATCAAAAGCTACAGCCTTCAGTAAGAACTATACCTCAATATAAAATTGTTGTTGCTAGATGTCATCAAGTTTAATATGCCTCATAGTTATCTTTTGAACAACAGATCTGAACCCTGCCCTGTCCTCATCATCTCTGACACACTTGAACCCATTGCTGCAGTCACTGTGTCAATCCATCTTCTTGGGATCTTCCTCTCTTTCACTGACCCTCCATCTTTGCAAACATAATGTACATTTCATAGGAATAGCATCTCCTAAAAACATGTCTGGCACATGAAGAAATGTGCAAAATCCCTAGCTCTAAGAGAGATGCAAATCAAAACAACTATGAGATGTTGTTGTTGTTGTTATGTGCCGTCGAGTCGTTTGCGACTCATAGCGACCCTATGCACAACAGCCCTAAACCCTGCTCTATCCTGCGCCAACCGCACTGCCTCTGACACACCCATCCCGATTACCCCAGTCACTGAATCAATCCATCTCATAGAGGGTCTTCCCCTCCTGCGCTGTCCCTCCACCCTCCCAAGCATGATGTCCCTCTCCAAGGACCCGTCCCTCCTGGCAACATGTCCAAAGTATGTCAGACGAAGCCCCAGAATCTTTGCCTCCAAGGAGTAGCTTGGTTTAATCCTCTCCAAGATGAATCTGTTTGTTTTCCTGGCAGTCCATGGTACATTCAGTACCCTTCTCCAGCACCACAGCTCAAAAGCATCCACTCTCCTTCTGTCCTCCCTAGTCATTGTCCAACTCTCTGATGCATAACAAGCGATTGCAAAGACCATATCATAGCAAAATTTAATAGAACAGCAAGCAACAAATGCTGGCGAGGTTGTGGAGAAACTGGAACCCTTATTCACTGTTGGTGGGAGTAAAATGGGGCAACCACTGCGGAAGGCGGTATGGTGCTTTCTCAGAAAGTTGCAAATAGAGATACCATTTGACCCAGCAATTCCACTACTGGGAATATATCCCAAAGAGATCATAACTAACATCCAAGCAGATATATGCACACCCATGTTTATCATGGCTCTGTTCATGATAGCAAAGAATTGGAAACAACCCAGGTGCCCATCAACAAATAAATGGATAGAGAAGCTGTAGTATATTCATACAATGGAATGCTACACTGCAATGAAAAACAAGGAACTCATACAATATTATTCAAAATGGGTGAGCCTGGAGGACATTATGCTGAGTGAAATATCTCAGTCACAAAAGGACAAATACTGCATGGTGTCATTGCTGTAAAATGGGACTGATAACAGGGTTGGGGTAAGACTGAGAAAAACTGGATAAATTGTGTATACTGCACTGAAACAGATGAGGGAGAGAATAATTTAAAAGCAATGTATGATAGGGTATTATGGTTATCACAAGAGTCCACAATTAAGGTTGCATAGTGGAATGTACTTGGGGCGGTGGGGGGCCGGGGGGGATTGTGTACCAGGGAGGGAGTTTTTCTTTTACTTTTCAAAAGGAGGAGTGAACTGGTGCGGGGTGGGAGGAGGAGGGCTGGGCGGGGAGAGAAGTGCAGCAATGAATGAATGGAAATCCAAAATCTCTGTAAATGTTCATTAAAATTATTTTTTTAAAAATTACAAAAAAAACCCCAAACCATGTCTGAAGTATGCGAGACAGACAACTAGTCCAATATGAAGTATGTAGAAAGAAGGAAGTTATTAGGATTTTCATTTTACACAACTCCATAATCAATGCCCATGGCAACAACAGTCAAGAAATCAACAAATATATTTTATTGGGCAAATCTGCTGCCAGTGATATCTTTCAAGTGGTAAAAATCCAAGATGTCTCTTTGAGGACTGAACTGCACCTAGTCCAATCCATGGTATTTCCACTTCAGAAAACGGGAATTCTAGTGGCACAGTCTCTGGGGGGTGTATGATGCCAGCGCAAAGGTGGTGTCTCTCTGGTGGTTTGAACCTAGAGGTTGACCCATAGAAGGAAGGTGGGCAGTATCCTCCCATGTGACTTACAGCCTCTGAAAACCTACTGGAAGGTCACCTACAAGTCAGTTATGACCTGACAGTGATGAGAAAAGAACTCACCCTTCTAATCCCTTGAAATCATGATGTTGGCAAAGAACATAGACTACCATGAACTACTAAATAAATTTGTCTTGGAAAAAGTATGGTCAAAATGCTCCTTAAAAGCAAAGATAGGCGAGCTCTGGTAGCCTAGAGGCAAGACGCTGCACTGCAATCCTAGAGGTGCGCAGTTCAAATCCACCGGATGCTCTGCTGGAGAAGGAGGAACAATCTCCTCCTGTGCCAGTCAGATCTGATTTGATGGTACACACACAAATAAAATAAAATAAAATTTAAAAAAATTTTAAAAAGCAAAGATAGCAGCACCTCATCTCATGTACTTTGGGTGTTCGGTCAGGAGAGATAAGGTGTCCTTTGAGAAAGGCATTATGCTTGGTAAAGTGTTAGTAAAAAGAAAGGCCCCCAGTGAGGTGGTTTGACACAGGGTCTGTAACAATGGGTGCACATATCCTCCTTGAGAGAATCGCACTAGATCAGACTATGTTCTGTTCTGTTGTACATAAGATCGAAACCTATTTTATTTTATTTTAAGGCTAAGAGGCCAATCCACTATTTAAGATAGATCAACCATGGCAATGGTATCTGGTATTTGAAAATGTTATGAACACCAATTTTGTTGATTCCTCACCCCTACCCCCGGCATTCAGCAGAGCACCAGCCTGGATGTCAGAAGATCAGTATCTGAGACTCCATTTCAACACTTTTTTCTGTATGACCCTAAATAACTTACCTGTCAAATATTGCCGGTAAAACTAGCGTTAACAACACACTCAAGAATACGATGTCTGAGGAAGGGCTGAGAAGACAGCCATGACAAGCATTACCTTTGGAATCTGTTCTTCTGACACCTCTTGACTCTCACATTCTCTTGATAATAATTTTAGCCTGTGGTTTCATGGTAAGGAGTTGCACTGCCAACCCAAAGGCATGTGTTTTGAATCCACCAGTTGACACTTGGGAGAAAGATGGGCCCTTTTCTCTTCTGAAAATTATATTACATTGCCTCTGAAAACCCTCTAGAGGGTCAACTATGAGTGAGTCCTGACTCAATGGTACATAACCGCAAAATCCCATTTTTGTCACATAACAAATCACTTCAAGTTTTATTGGTGTATGTATTAGTTCTGAAAATTGTGGAAATAGTTTGAGCAGTTCTTTTTAAGAATGGTTTGGCAAGGCTGTCTCCTGCATCTGTGATTAACTGGGGGTTGGCTGGTAACTGAGCGTTCTAGAATGGTCCCAGCTATTTAGTTCCTTGTTGGACAGCTGTCAGTCAAAGCTGCACCGATGATGAGACATGTGTCTAATGCTCCAGCTGTCTATCTGGAGTTGGTTAATACAGAAGCCAGCAAGAGGGAGTGTTATTCAAACTTAGAACTGACACTGCTAACTTCTGCTGCATCTACTGAGCAGAGCAAGTCCTAGGGCAGCCTATACAGAGGTGAGGAAATAGAATTTACTTTTTGGGGGGAGTAGTTGCACAGCCAAGTAACAAAAAAAGATGTACATTCAAGGCTGAGAAGAATTTACGGCCATTTCCGTAATCATGGTGCAATATTCAGTCAGTTTTCCAGAGTCACACATGTGGGCTGGCCTTCTCAGATCTTCTCTGTCCAACATCGCAGGGTTTGTTTTTACAGTAGGGGCACATATTGCAGGACTAGATGAGTTGTTTGCTTTTAAATTTGTTTTGACTTTCAGCTAGTTCCAAGAAGTTTCTTCAGAGAAGAGGAGGGCTCAGTCTTGTCTACCATGTGGATGAAGGCGGCCTGTGAGGGACCCTTCTTTACAGGCAGAGCCCTGCAATAGATTGCAGCAGAGACAGGCATAGGCCCACAGTATACTGAAGGTCATCCCTTCAAAACAAGACAGTGTCTTCCTTCACAAGACCCTGGCTGCCAGACAGCAAGGATTGTGCAAGCCAAGGCAGGGCTGGGCCGAGGTGACAGAGTGAGGTCACTTCATCAGCTAATAGAGACGAGTCCAGCCTCTGTGGCTCTCTCCATCCTCAGATGACAAGATCTGGCTCACACTTCCCCTGCTTTCAAGTTTGGAGATTGCACAAGAGACATGAAAGGTTGCAGAGGACCTTGGAATGTCCCTTTGGGTGAAATCCTGCCCAGGATCCCTTTGGGGGGGGGGGGCGGGGAAGAGAGTAAAGAGGGAATTATTCTCCAAACAGTGTGTTTGATGGTATGTGTTTATTGAGAGTGCGTGCCTTCCCAAATCAGGCCACTTCTTGTCGCTTCCAAAGATGCAGCTGGCCTCGTCAAAGAGAAAAGAGAGGCTGTGGCTGGCAGGGGTGCATAAACGAATTGCTCAAAAAGATCAAAATACTGCTCTCATGCACTTTGCTGGCAGTGTCTCCAGGAACAGAGCCGCCTTCTAAGGAAATCCTGTAACATGGCTCTGATGCCGAAGTGTCAGAGGCGGATCTCAGCCAGCGGGGGCAATGTCTGTGCACCGACCTCTCTTTTTCAGGCAGAGTCCTCCTGAGTGGCATTCCTGCATGAATGGGCAAAATGAAAAATTCCACTTCCAGTCTTCTCTGCCCACATGCAGGTATTGAAGGCAGCAAGGCAAGAGGCCAGTGTCAGATAAGCCTGGAGGTCCGACTAGAGAGGCCAGGTCTCAAGTGAAACAAACCATGGTCATTGGAGCAGCCCCTGCAAGACACAAAGTTTGGCTCTCAGAAAATGGCTGTTTAATAAGCCTTAGTCCTCAAGAATTTGGCTGAATTCAATTTTCACCCATTTGAGTTTGTGAGTCCAAGGGCCAAGAAGAACCCTCCAAACCACATCTGGACGAGACAAACAAGACATCTAGTTACTTCCATTCTATCAAGTTTTCCCTGTAGGCTCCAGTTCCACTGCTTAAGAGTTGCATAGGGCGCACCTAGGTCCAGGGACTGTGGTTCCCACTTTATTTAACCCTTTTAAACTAAAGATGGCTGATTGTCCTGAGTAGTTGTTGTGTACTCTCGAGTCGGAACTGACCCTTAACTGCTCCTCCAGTGGTAGGTAAGTAATCTTAAAACTTTCAGAGGCAGTAACCACCCAGAAGATTTCCCATCCTCCTCCTTGGGAGCAGCTGGTAGGTTCGAACCATGTGCCTTTGGGATTACGACACAGCTTCTTACCACTAGGCAACCAGAGAGTAATGTCCTAATGCACTTTCCTGCTCCCTTCACGCCTCACAGGACTGAGCGTATTCTTTCTTGATGCTTCACATTCTGATTCTTTCCCATAAAATGGTGTGGTCAGCATATGGAAAGACATTCCAACAAAGATTCCATCCTTGCAAAATCCAGAACCAGAGAGAATCCCCAAATTTCCCTGGAAAGCCCAACTTCTGGGGGTCTACTGGGTCCTTTTTTGGTTCCTTTTGTTCACCCAGTTTTCATAGCCTCACTTTGTTGAGACAAGTGTTCCCTTTATACTTTCCATCTTTGAAAGCCCTACCTCTTTGTTTTTCTCAATTATTGTTGTTATTAGGCACTGTTGAGTCACCTGTGACTCATAGCTGTACATCATCTCTGAACCCCGGCCTATCTTAAGCCAATTTCACTGTCTCTGACACACCTACCCCCATTCCCCCAGTCATTGTATCAATTCATCTCATCCAGGGTCTTCCTCTCTTGCTCTGTCCCTCCACCCTTCCAAACATGATGCCCTCTCCAAGGACTGATACCTCCTGTCTCCATGCCCAAAGTATGTGAGATGGAGCTTCAAAATCCTTGCCTCCAAGGAGAAACATGGTTTCAGCCTCTCCAGGACAGATTTGTTTATTCTCTTGTCAGTCCATGGTATGTTCAATACTCTTCTCCAACACCATATCTCAAAGGCATTGGTTCTTCTATCATTTTTAGTCATTTTGTCTTGATTTCTGATGCATATCAAGTAATTACAAAGATCATTGCTTTAATCGGGCACACCTTAGTCTCTAGACTGAAATCATTGCTCCTCAGTATTCTGGAGAGGTTCCTAACAGCATGCTTTCCCAATGCAATTTGTCTTTTCACTTCCTGATTGCTGGTACCAAGAGTGTTGATTGTGGAATCAAGCAAGCTGAGGCTGTTAACAATCTCAATCTCTTCTCTATCTATCATGTTGCTGCCAATGGGCCCAGTGGTGAGAATCTTTATTTGATGGTGAGCTGCAATCCCTATTGAAGGCTGCAGTCCTTGGTCTTCTGCAGCAAATGCTTCAGGTTCTTCTCAGTTTTAGCAAGCAAGGTTGTATCATCAGCATAACGTAGGTCTTCCTGCAATCCTGATGCCACATTTCTCCTCAAAGAGTCCAGGCTCCCGAATGATCTGTTCTGCATATAGATTGGAAAGATATGGAGATAGGATACATCCCTAGTGTACACCTTTCCTGATTTTGAACCAAGCAGAGCTTTCTTAGTCTGTTCTGATGACTGCCTCCTGATACTAGTATAGGTTTCATATAAGCCAATCAAGTCTGCTGGGATTCCCATTTTTCTCAAGGTTAGCCACAGTCTGATGTGATCCACACAGTCAAGTCCCTTTGTATAGTCAATGAAACACAGATAGTCATTCCTCTGGTACTCTCAGCTTTCAGCTAAGATCCATCTAACATTGCCTATAACATCCCTAGTGTCACAGCCTCTTCTAGGCCCAGCCTGCACATTTGGCAGTTCTCTGTTGATGTGCTGTTCCAGTAATTTTTTGGATAATCTTCAGCAGGATTTTTTTTCTTTTTTTCTTCAGCACTATCTTGCTTGCATTTGATATTAGTGAAACTGTTTGATAATTTCTACACTATTTTGGATCACCTTTTATTTTAAAAAGGAATAAATATGGATCTCTTTCAGTCAGTTGGCCAAGCAGTCGTCCTCCAGATTTCTTGACACAACCAGGTGAGCGCATCCAGGGCAGCATCCATTTGTTGAAATACGTCAATTGGCATGTCATCAATTCCTGGGGCCTTGTTTCTTGCCAAGTCCTTCAGAGTAGCCTGCACTTCCTCCTTCATCACCATAGCCTCCGGCTCATATGTTACGTTGTTTCATGTCTCTGTGGTCCTTCTATCATTCATCACCCTCTGTGGACACATGGGTCAACTGAGCCCTCAAGACTAAAGCTTGAGCTATTTGTTTGGGACTTGCCAACCTCCACAACTGTGTCAGCCATTTCCCTCAGAGTTAGTGAGTTTCTGAAAGCTTTTGGAGAGAATTGTAGAACCCAAAGACAAATATTGGAGGTGGAAGGGTGAAGAGAGGAGGAACCGTTGTTAATAGAAATTATGGAGAAGGATGGTAGGTTGGAAAGGCTGGACATTGGGTCATCTTTAACTTCTTTATCATAGGAACCAACTTTGTGTTAAGATTTCTAAAAAGTAAGTATTCATGCAGGTTCAATGAGCTTAAATCAATGGAGGCAAAGGAGAGGAGTTCTGGTTTGTTGGTGTTGTTAGGTGTCATCATGTTAAGCACAACTCATAGCGACCATATGAAAAACATGTGCCCTATCCCGTACCATCCACTCTATCTCTGACATACTTAAGCCCATTGATGCAGTCACGGTGTCAATCCATCTGGTCCAGGGTCTTCCTCTCTTTCTTCATCTCTCCACCTTCCCAAGCATGATGTCTCTCTCCAATGAATAACATCTCCTAGCAATATATACAATGTATATATGAGGCAAACTTTAATCATCTTTGCCTCAAAGGAGAACTCAGGCTGCACCTTCTCTAAGACATAATTGTTCTTTGCTAGTCAACATGACATTCAGTAGTTCAGTACTGTTCTCCAACACAGTTCAAAGGAATCAATTCTTCAGCCATCCTTATTCACTGCCATCTCTCAGCAACACTGAAAATGATTGAAAAGACCATGGCCTGAAAAAGGCACATCTGTACCTCAACCTAATATCATTGCTCCTCAGTAATTTGGAGACGTCTCTGACTATAGACTTGCTTGGTGCAATACATCTCTTGATCTCCTGACCACTTGTACCCAGTGAATTAGCTGTTGAGCAGAGGGGGGAGTGGGGTAGATGTCTACATAAGAAAGTGGAGTTGGGAATAGGTAGGGATGAGAAGTTGGAATGATAGAAGAGATGACATGGTGGGAATGGGACTGTGCTTACAAGATGAGTTTTCATTCCATCAAAAATCTTCCAGCTCCAACTGAGTAACACCCTGGGAAGAATATGTGGGCTCAACCTAGAGGCGAAGCACATGTCCCACAAGCAACTCTGGAAAAGGTCTCAAAATCTGAAGACAAGGTCTCCTGAAGCTGAGTTCCCCAGCATTCTCTCTTCTGTCTTCTGTAATGGTCTTGTCTTTCCTGAATGATCCACACCCTTTGGCCACACATGTGAGCCCCCTCCACTCTTTGGGAGCCCCTGTGTTCACTCTGTGCCCTTTTGCTCAGTAGCTGACACTGATTTATGGGCCTCCTCTGGGCCAGAAAATAGTCCAGAGGTTTTCTTTGGCTTAAAGTACAACAGGGTCCCTGAGTCTTCCAGGACTCGGCTCCACTAACTTCTCTTTAAGAAGCTCAGCCCACACACAGGTCAAAGTGTCTGGCAAAACTAGTCACAATTCCAGTGCCATGCTTTCATGAATCTGGACAACCAGAACTACTAACTTGATTCGGGGAAACTGGTAAAAATGTTAGCTGTTTGTTTTGCACTTTCTTTTAATTATAAAGACAGCATAGCCACATTACAGAAAGCAAAGAAATCTGGATTTAAAACAAATCCTTGCTGCCCAATACATGCTATAGTTTTTAGCTGCTATCAAATCAGCCCTAACTCCCATGAAGTTGTGCACAGGAAAACAGAGCATTGCCCAGTCCTGTGCCATCCCCATGGCCAGTTACAGGACAGACCTTTGGGATAAATAGTGTCTACACTGGTTGACTTTTAGAAATTTCATAGGTTGGTCTTTCTTTCTTCCTAATTCATATTAGTTTGGATGTTCTGACAAAATACACATGCCTCCAGTGACAATTGGATGATGACTGTACATGGAATGCATTGGAATCATATCCCGGTCTTCCTTCCACATGGAAAGCAAGAATTCTACTACTAAACTACCATGGCTCCCTTATCTGTATTTATCCACTATTTTCATTTCCATTTAGTTTTTATTTGTGTTTATAAAGGTTTTTTTGAGAGCCCTGGGAGTCTAGTCCATGGGGAGTTGTGATGATAACCCAAAGACCACATCTCCCTGGCAATTTAGACCCACCAGTGGTTCTCAGGAGAAAGATGGACAATCTCCTGCCTTATTATTTCCAGCCTGGGATGTCCACCGCAGAGTTGTTTTGGACTTGACAACAATGAGTTTGATTTGGTTTTTTTATATAGCTTGTTTAAAACGGTGACAATAATATGAACATCCATGTTTATTACTGCACTATTCACACTATTCACTATTCACAATTCACAAAAGAGATGGAAGTAACCTAAGTGTCTATCAACAAATGAATAGATAGAAACACCATGGTATGACTACACAATGGAATACTACACAGCACTGTAAAACAAGGAACTCATCAAATATTACACAACATGAATGGCCTGAAGGACATTATGCTGAGTGAAATACTACAGTCACAAAAGGACAAATACAGCATAATATCACTGTTATAAAACAGGACTGACATGAGAGTTGGGGGGAGACTAAGAAAAGAGTCAATAAATAATGAACACCATTGGAGCAGACGAAGGAAAGAACTGTTTAGCAGGACTATATGATTAGGCATATTATACATATGACAACAGCCCAGAATAAGAGGTGCATTGCAAAGAGGACTGGGGAGGAGGTGGGGGGAGGTAATTGTGCAACAATTAATGAGGGGTTTTTTAATTGAACTGGGGAGCGGGAAGGGATGGAGAGGAGGTAAAATGTGCAACAATGAATGAAAACCTAACTTTCTGTAAACTTTTGTTAAAATCACAATTAAAATTTAAAAATTTCTTTTAAAAAAAGAGAAAAAAGACTTCCTGTAACTAAACCGCATACTTAAATACAAAATATGTAAATAACACACAAAACCCTCAAAACAAATGAGCATTAAAAAAGTAAAGATACTTACCTGGCAGGGGAGATACCATGATCACAAAGGTGATTTTCTCAGGGTGAGGCTTATCCATTGCACTCCAGATGTGCTGATCCCTGCAACCTCCCCAAATGTGAGAAACACGGCTACACAATTTGTGGTATTGGGGACTGTGTTCACATTCTCCCTTGAAAACAAACAAACAAACAACAATAACAACCAATGGCAATTAGAAATTAGGTACTTTTGGGATGAGTTTTCCATCACTTCAAGTTGCACTTTCTTCTTTTTTTTGTAATTTTTTTTCTTTTAATAATTTTAATGAACATTTACAGAGATTTTGGATTTCCATTCATTCATTGCTGCACTTCTCTCCCCGCCCAGCCCTCCGCCCCACCCCCAGTTCGCTCCTCTCTTTGAAAAGTAAAAGAAAAACTCCCTCCCTGGACACAATCCCCCCGCACCCCCCCACCACCCCAAGTACATTCCACTATGCAACCTTAATTGTGGACTCTTGTGATAACCATAATACCCTATCATACATCTCTTTTAAATTATTCTCTCCCTCATCTGTTTCAGTGCTATACACAATTTATCCAGTTTTTCTCAGTCTTTCCCCAACCCTGATATCACTTTCTGACCCATCAGACCTTGAACCCTGAAGTCCACCAAAGGCCAGAATGGGCTGTATTTGAGAGGCAGCTCCATGAAGCTTGCCTGAGAGGCTTTGCTGAGAGACTGACTCTGCAGAGTCTCTACCACCACCCACCCCATGACTGCCATGAGTAAAAGGTACCACTGACTTCCCAGAGCTCCAGGGAGAAACATGTTATCACTTCTCTCTTCACGAATGTGTACACTGGATACACTGCACATTTATCCAAAGTCATGGCTCTGGCCCTGCTCCCTGGCAAGTTTCAGTTTTGCAAGAGGAAGGACTAGCATGCACCTTTTTCCAGTTGAGTGATGCAAGGCTGGTGCTTTGCAGAACAGAGCCCTCAGTGTCTCCAACGGACAGACTTTGGCTTTGGGCTCGGAGCATGTGGACATCTGTTCTCCAAGCCAACCCCATCAGCTCCACTACTTCCCCAAACACATTCATTTTTCTAACTTGTCCTAAAGTTGGAGGGATTATCTGTATGTGTGCAACAAGACTTCGGTGCTCTTGGGTGTTCAGTTGATCTCTTCACATAAAAACATAACAATACAGTCCTCTTAGACCGTAACAAATGAATGAAGAGCCTGGCTATTTGGACAACACATGGGCCAAGAGAAACCTCAGAGGCAGCTCATGGGCTACTACTCACACATCAAGGACCATGTTTCCAAACACAAATATTAACCTTGGCAATGTGACCATATCCTGCCTCATGATTTAGACTGTGCTTTTTCGGGCCATGTTTAAGTTAGAGAAGAGAGAGATGTGATAAAAGTTTAATGGAACAAAGTGAGCTTTGATTTCTAGACAGTAGTTCAATGGTACTGGTGTTTATAAACCACCCTGGTTAAAGTTTACTTTTTGATGGACTTTTTCTAGAGCAGAAGAAAGTTTGGATAAACCTCAGAAGCTCTTCCTCAAGGGGTGCTAACGTCTGGAAATATGAAAGTACAAATATCAGTGTCTAGATTTTTGGTAGCCATTACAAAGGCACTGAATTGACCGCTAATCCCCACAACTCAAGACGGGAAATTTGGGGAATCAACTTCAAAAAGCCTGGCCATATTTTCAGTTAAATACACAGTTCAGTACATAGCCGAAGAAAATGCATCTATTCTCATGAGTAATGCCACATCAGGAAGACTACAGAGGTCTTACCTACAGTGCAGTGCTGGTAATGGAGTCCACACACAGTGCACCCCAGGAATTCCATACACCCATGTATAGGGGGGAGAGCCTTTCTTGGAACCTGCAGCTGCTAGAAGCAGCAAAAGGCTATTGATACTGTGGGCCCTAGGTTTAACAAAGTCATTTCACCCCAGTAACAATAGTTAAGTTCAATAGAACAGCAAACAACAAATGCTGGCAAGGTTGTGGAGAGATTGGAATGCTTAGTCACTGCTGGTAGGAGTATAAAATGGTGCAACCACTATGGAAGGCAAATGGAACTTTCTCAAAAAGTTGAAAATAGAAACTCGATTTGACCCAGCAATTCCACTAGTAGAAATATACCCTAAAGAAACCAGAGTTGTCAATCAAACAGATAAATGCACACTCATGTTTATTGCTGCACTATTACAATAGCAAAGAGATGAAAGCAACCCAAGTGCACATCAACAAATGAATGGTTAAAAAAGCTATAGTTTATCCACACAATGGAATACTACGCAGCACAAGGAACTCATAAAATATTACACAATGTGGGTGACCCTTGAGGGCACTATGTTGAGTAAATTTTTTCAGTCACAAAAGGACAAATACTGAATAACACAACTGTTATAAAAGAGGACCGACATGGGGTTTGGGAATAAGGTAAGATAAGAGGGAATAAGTAATGAACACTATATTGGAACAGATGAAGGAAAGAACTGTTTAAAAGGAATATATGATTAGGCATTATTTGTTATGACAGCAGTCCAGAATAAGAGGTGCATAGCAAAGTGAACTGGGGAAGAGAGGGAGGAGGTGGGGAGAATTGTGCAAAAACGAATGAATTTTTTAAAATTTTATTTTATTATTTTTTTGTGTGTACCGTCAAATCAGATCCGACTGATACAGGAGGAGATTGTCCCTCCTTCTCCGGCAGAGCATCTGGTGGATTTGAACCGTCTGCCTCTGAGATTGCAGTGCAGCTTCTCGCCACTAGGCCACCAGAGCTCTCCTGATTTATTTTTTTAAAGTGAATTGGGAGGGCGAAGGGAGGTCAAGTGAGGGGTTAAAAATTTGCAACAATGAATGAATGAATGAAAATAAAACTTTTTGTAAACTGTTATTTTATATTAATTAAAAAAGAATGAAACAAGTAAAGAAGAAGGAGAAGGAGGAGGAGGAGAAGGAGAAGGAGGAGAAGGAGAAGGAGAAGGAGAAGGAGAAGGAGGAGAAGGAGAAGGAGAAAGAGAAGGAGAAGAAGGAGGAGAAGAAGAAGGAGGAGGAGGAGGAGGAGGAGGAGGAGGAGAAGGAGGAGAAGGAGGAGAAGGAGAAGGAGAAGGAGAAGGAGAAGGAGGAGAAGGAGAAGGAGAAGGAGAAGGAGAAGGAGAAGGAGAAG
>NW_006399900.1:3156828-3171954 GCF_000299155.1 Elephantulus edwardii
AGAAGGAGACTATTTAATTACTCTATGCAGGCAAATGATGAGGATCTTGGTAAGATCAGTAAATTCCACAAGCATGGTCAATTGCCACTTTTTTGACTGTGAAGTGAGTCCTTTGAGCCAAGATGATAATGTGGAAAAAGACAGTCTTTAAGTCCATACATAGTGATCTTAACAAAAACTTTGTGTCAGGGAAAGTAAATCAATACACATAGTGTAAGTAAGAATGAAATCCTTCTCTTTCAATGACACAGGAGATCGAGTGTCAGCATACTGAACACGAATAACTTTCCTTCTTGACTAATTCAGAGACACCTATCTACATCTCTATATCCCATTCCTTCTAGTCATCAATATTCCAGTCATGGTTCCTCCACATCTCTGACCAACCAGCCAAATCACTGACCATAGTCTATAAATCATTATGCTGTCATATATGTGGCCTCTTCTCTGTCCATGCAAAGTGAACAATCAGGGACAGTGCTCAACATTCTGCCCATTTGGAAGCATTTTCCTTCACTGCTAACCTTAAGGGAGGTCCAAACAAGGGGCTTCAGTGCTGCTGCAGTCCACTTCCAGGTGATCCCTGCATGTTGTGCAGACCTGGGTAGGAGTCTTCTTCCCCAGTCAAATAGTCAATTAAGAACTGTCCCACGAGGACCTAGGTCCTCCAGGTCCACCAGAGTGGGAGACAGCAGATAATGTGACAGCAAAAGAGATCAATGACATCTGGGCTGATTTCTCATGTAACCTGTGTCTTCAGTTCCTACTTCAGTATGTTCTCAGGTATGTTATCTCATTTAATGATGGAGTAGTGCTTTGTATGCCCAGCGTTATGATTTTGTGGATTGGGTAACATCCAGTTCAAGATGGGCAGCTCAGGCTGAATGATAACTTGGAGATTCACCTTTAGGCTTTCTCTACCAAGTCTCTGCCGTCTATTACGGCGTGGTAACAAGTCAAAAGCTGTTTCCCAAAGGAGAGTAGCTATCTGTAGAGGATAGCTTTGCTCCAAAACCCTAAAGGGCTCCTCTGTGATTGATTGGCAAAGTGATGTCTCTGTCACTTTGCGCACAACTGAGCTGGCCAAATCATATTTCCCAAGTGGCAGAGCAGCCTGCATAACGGTCTGAGCCTAGATCCTTCTCTTGTCCTGAGTTCCACTCAAAATAGAAGATTATCAAGCAGCTTTAGAAACAGGCCAGAGCAGCACACTCAAATGATGGATATGTTGCCTCTGCATAGGAAAAGTTGGCTGTAGTCCTTGAACTTCTTCAGTAAGTGCTTAAGTCTTCATTTTCTGCAAGTAAGATTGTGTCATTGTAGATGTTACGGGTCATTGAGTTAAAACCAGCTCTTAACTAACCCTCTGGTTTTCAGACATTGTAAATCACATATGAAGAGACTATTTCTCTTTCACCAGTGAAGCAGCTACTGTATTTGAACCATCTGCCTTTGGGTTGGCACGGCAACTCCATACCCATTCAGCCATCAGTGCTGTTAACCGAGCTTATTGGTGGTGGTGGTGTGTCCAGTCGGAACTGATTCATGGCTGACCCTCCCCAGTGGGTTTTCAGAGGCAATTAACCACATGAGAAGAGACTGCCCATCCTTCTCCTGCAGAGCAGCTGTTAGTTTCAAACCATCTGCCTTTGGAATTGCAGTGCATATTCTAACCACTAGGCCACCAGAGATCACTTAACTGTGGTTGTTGTTGTTGTTAAGTACCACTGAGTCACAGACAACTCATAGCGACCCTATGAACAAAAGACCAGGACACTTGTATAACTTTCATCTTTTCTCCAAGTTCATAGAGTTTCAGGAGGCAACCAGCTATTAACGAAAGTGGATGCCACTGCTGATTCCAATAACTGTGGTTGTTGTTGTTGTTGTTATGTGCCGTCGAGTCGCCTGCGACTCATAGCGACCCTAAACAGCCTACAACAGCCCTACACTCCGCTCTGTCCTGTGCCAATCGCACTGTCTCTGACACTCCCATCCCAATTATCCCAGTCACTGAATCAATCCACCTCATAGAGGGCCTTCCTCTCCTGCGCCGTCCCTCCACCCTCCCAAACATGATGTCCCTCTCCAAGGACCGGTCTCTCCTCACAACATGTCCAAAGTAAGTTAGACGGAGCCTCAGAATCCTTGCCTCCAAGGAGCCACCCGGTTTAACCCTCTCCAGGACAAATCTATTTGTTTTCCTAGCAGTCCATGGTATTCTCAGTACTCTTCTCCAGCACCACAGCTCAAAGGCATCAGTTCTCCTTCTATCCTCCTTGGTCATTGCATGCATGGTTCAAAATTGGGAAGGGCGTACGCCAGGGATGCATCCTATCTCCATACCTTTTCAACCTATATGCAGAACAGATTATCCGGGAGGCTGGGCTCTATGAGGAGAAATGTGGGGTCAGGATTGGTGGACGATTTATCAACAATCTGCGTTATGCGGATGACACAACCCTGCTTGCTGAAACTGAGGAGGACCTGAAGCGCCTGCTGCAGAGTGTCAAGGACTGCAGCCTACAGTATGGATTGAGGCTCAATGTCAAGAAGACAAAGATTCTCACCACTGGACCAATCGGCAGCATCAGGATGGATGGTGAAGAGATTGAGATTGTACACAGCTTTAGTTTGCTTGGCTCCATAGTCAACAGTCTTGGCACCAGCAGCCAGGAAATTAAAAGGCGCATTGCCATGGGAAAGTCTGCTGTTAGGGACCTCTCCAAAGTGCTGAAGAGCAGTGGTGTCTCTCTGGAGACTAAGGTGCGTCTGATACAGGCCATAGTCTTCTCAATCACCTGTTATGCATCAGAGTCTTCGCAATCACCAAATAACTGTGGTTAGTGAGCTCAAAAGCAATAAACTCAAATCAATCCAATTTTACATTCTTGAACCCCTATCTTTTGATTTTAATAGTCTTCAATATAGATTGCATTTCAACATTAAGAAAACAAAAATTCTTAAAACTGGACCAATAGGCAACATCATGATAGATGAAGTTGTTGTTATGTGCCGTCAAGTCACTTGCGACTCATAGCGACCCTATGTACAACAGCCCTAAACTCCACTCTATCCTGTGCCAATCACACTGCCTCTGACACACCCATCCCAATTACCCCAGTCACTGACTCAATTTACCTCATAGAGGGTCTTTCCTTCTTGCACCATCCCTCTACCCTCCCAAGCATGATGTCTCTCTCCAAGGACTGGTCCCTCCTTACAACATGTGTGAAGTATGTCAGACGAAGCCCCAGAATCCTTGCCTCCAAAGAGCAGCCTGGTTTAACCCTTTCCAGGATGAATCTGTTTGTTTTCTTGGCAGTCCATGGTACATTCAATACTCTTCTCCAGCACCACAGCTCAAAGGCATCAATTCTCCTTTGAAATTGTCAACAATTTCATCTTACTTGGACCCACAATCAATGCTCTTGGGACCAGCAGTCAGGAAAACAAGATATATTACATCAGGTCATTCCAATGACATTATCATCCAATGGCAATGAATAGGGATGACTTATGAAGGGTTGATGCCTTTGAGCTGTGGTGTTGGAAAAAAGTATTGGACATCTCTTGGACTGCCAAAAGAACAAACAAATATGTTTTGGAGAAAGTGCAGCCAAAGTGCTCCTTGGAGGCAAAGATGATAAAGCTTCACCTTACATACTTCAGGCATGTTGCTAGGAGAAGCTATTCCTTGGAAAAGGATATGATGCTCAGAAAGGCAGAGGGTTGGCAAGGAAAAGGAGGACTCTGAACCAGGTAAATTGACACAGTGACTGCTGCAATAGGCTCTAGAGTGTCAAGAAGTGTGAGACTGACGTAGGATAGGACAGTGTTCATATCTGTTGTTCGTAGGGTCTCGATAGGTCATACTTGGCTTGACAACACCTTACAACAACATTGTACTGAGAATGTCTGTGGTCAGGGACTTATCCAAATTATTCAAGAGCAATGATGTCAGTTTGAGCATTAAGGTGCATATGATTCAGGCCATGGTCTTTCCAATCATTTGCTATATGTACATCTGAGAGCTAGACAACAAATAAGGATGACAGAAGAAAAATTGATACTTTTGAGCTGTAGTGTTAGAGAAGAGTACTGAGAATCCCATGGACTGCCAAAAGAACAAACAAATATGTCTTGTAGAAAGTGCAGCCAGAGAGCTCCTTGGAGGCAAAGATGTTAAAGCTTCACCATACATACTTCGGACATGTCGCTAGGGAAAGCTATTCCTGTGAGAGGGACATCATGCTTGGAAAGGCAGAGGGTCGATGAAAGAGAAGAAGACCACAAATCAAGTAACAGTGTCTGAAGCAATGGACTGTAATGTGTCAGAAGTCTGAGGATGGCATAGGATAGGACAGGATTCAGATCTGTTGTTAATAGAGTCTCCGTGGGTCATACTTGACTCGATGGCACCTAACAACAACCCTACCCTTAATAGCCAATCCTACACTCTATAGTTATTGTCCTAGAAACAAAAATAAGTAGTGAGTATGGTTCTTAGGAATAGCCAACAATGTCTTGTAAGACATCTGCCTCAATCAAGTGACCCAGAAATGCCATATGTTCATCCATGTGTATATTTAACAAAGGCCACACTTCCAAGGGAACGTCCTTTCAAATGATTGGCTGCTTGTAACAAATTTCCTCAAGAATGTGATTGCATTATGTAGTATCTCATCAATGGCATGATGCTATTCTATCTGATCTCGTTAAGAGAGCAACTGGACCATTGTTTTTGTTGTTGTTGTTAGGCGACTGCATCTTAACCACTAAACCAGAGAATTGTAAATAGCCAGGTGGACATACATTCTTAACCATCACACTTCTCAAGTTATATGTAATTTGGAGCCCTTTTTCAAGTAGGCATTTCAATAGATCCCCTTCTAATCAACTGTCCTTAGAAAATAATCAGAGGCCAGTCTCAATGCTTGGATTTCAAGTGTGTTAATAATGGGACAAATTTAAAAACAAGTATGAAAAGAGAGAAGTAAATTGGGCAAATACCAATGGATAAGTAAGAAATGAGGAGTCATTTATAATTCTACTGTAAACAATCTAATATAAAAATATTGAGATGATAAAAAATATTTTAAGGGACTCTTTTGAGGATACTCTGGAAGTGTATTTTCATGTGATTGTAGGTTCAGCATTTCTGGTGCTTCTACCCCACCAGCTGCTTCATGGAAGAAAGGTAATATCCTTCCAAGTGATTTAAAGCCTCCAAAACCCAATAGAGAGTAGGTGATGAGTCAATTCCAACTTAACAGCAATGAGTTTGAGTGTTATTTACTTATGTTCAGTTATTATTTTGACTTGTTAGCTCTATAGGGAAAACTCTTCTTTTCTAGTCCCCACACTTAGACCTTGACTCGTAAAACAGGCATTTTACCAACTCTTTTGTTCTCTCAGAGACGACACCTTTCCCTACTTCCAGCCTTTCCTTAAACCCGCCCTCCAACCCCGAAAGAGTACTTTATCTTAACAAACCACATTGATGTACAAATAAATGGGAGGACTTTCACTTTAGAACTTCTAGAATAGAAAGAACTCTTCCATTCCCTGGCCTTTAGAAGCCACCCGCTAAGTCATAGATCTATACCCTACCTCAGACAAGCCTCATCATATTCTTTCTCTCTGACCCCAGATTCTCAGATTGCCCTGAATTAGTAAAATCCATCAGGTTCATTCTGAAGCCTACATGCCTCAATGTGGGCAATTAACAAAGATGTTAAGTTTCATTCTGTTTCCCTTGATTTTTTACAGTTATGCGTGTCATCTAGACTCTAGTGAATAAGGACTTTATTTCAAAGGAAAACACAGGACTAGGTTCTTTTGAGCATCTGGTCACAATACATTCTTCAGTCAATCAATACATAACATACGTTTCTATTTTAAAAACAATTTCTTTTTCATTGTTGACTCATTCGCCCTGAATTCATGGCCAACATCACTATAATTCATGCATGGATGAAATTTATATAACACAATATTTACTTCAAGAGGCACATCCTTCTTGCACATAGAATCACTCACTGGACAGCACTCCAGCACAACTGAAAGACACAAAAATGTGGCCACATAAACCTCAAAAAAAATATCTATTTATGGTACGAGAGCTGAAACAAGAAGACAGAGCACCCCCTGGTTTGATGTTGGCTAGGAACAGGAATATTGGGTGACTCAAAAATTTTGTTGATTTGTGCATGTCCACAGATGACTACTGTTGTTGTTGTTGATGATTGCTGTGGAGTTGAGCACGACTCACAGCAACCCTATAAACAAAAGGCCTGAATTCTTTCTATAACTATAGTCATTTATCAAAGTTCATAGAGTTTCCAGAGGCATGTTGTTTAGGAAGTGGATGCCACTCCTGCTTCCAACCTGGGAGCTCCACCAAACAATGACCACCATGGGTAACCGTTATGGCGTTTGACACGTCAGTGGCACATGGTTCACCATCACTGCCACCCCAGGTTACCTCAATACAGCACACTGACAGAAGAGTAGAGTGTCACAAATATTGATTCAGTGATTACAAACACATTATGATTTTGTGATTCAACAAACTCAACAATCTCTAAGCCATGAAGTATGAGCATAAATGAGATGCAGATATTTCCCCCCTTGTCTTTTCAGTCTCTCAATGATGTCTTTTACAAAGTGAAAGTTCACATTATTTTTACATTTTTAAAAATTTTATACTGGTTTACAAAGTTCATAAAGCTCGTATACATTGTTTTTGTTTTTCACACCAGAAAGTTTAAAATTTTGGCAATTCTGGTTCCTGTTGATTTATAATGTCTTATTATTGGATAATATGATGTTGTTTCTACAACTTTGTTCCTTTAAAAAAATCCTTTTAGTTGTTCTAGTTTGTCTGCTTTTCCATGTAAATTTTGGAACGGGATTGACTATATCTAAAAAAATTATTAAGATTATGATTGTTCATTTGTTAAGCCCACTGTTCAATGTGAAACACATCAATAATAATGTTGAATGTTCAGATCAATATATACATGCTCTTTCTCTCTAATCAGTTGACTCTCTCTTCTATGCTTTCTTTCATTGGTGCTTTTTAATTTTTATTAGTAGATTCTATACTTTACTAGAATTTCTACCTACATTTGTCATTTGGGGGAGTTATGGAAAGTTGTATTGTGTTTTAAATTCCAGTTCCTGGGTGAGAATCTAGTGTTGAGTCTCCTGTTCAATCTTATGGCCTCAGGAATTGTAAGCTGATTTCACTGTAGGAACAGAGCTTGCTAAAGACCTGCCCTACAAAAGACCTACAAGTATTGGTGACTGGGAGCGGTCCCAGGATGGGAAAGCAGAGAGGCGTACTTGCTGAAACACTGCAACCATTAACACAGAACATTAAAACTGCTCCTCAGAGCACCAACTTCAACTTGAGGTGGACTTTCGAGAAAGGACTACAATGAAGGAAGGCGCAGTCTTCACAGAGGAAGGAATTTTATGGGATGCAGCTATGGAGGTGGACCCAAGACAGCCTCAGAGATAGTATGTTGCATAAAAACCTCCCTTTCCTTCCTGGCTTCAGTGTTTTCTGTGCTATGGCTAACATATCAAATGCTTTCGCTATTAATCTTGTTTTCTGCATTGTTTTGTCTCGTTCTCTGGAACATGAAATTTGCCTGGCAACATTTTCATCTCTGTGTTTCTTTTGTCCTGATTTAAATGCCTTTTAGATTATCTGTAGGATTCCTCTCCTTTTCCTGCTCCCAACAAGGACTTTTGGGTAAATGTTCTCATAATACATGATCTTATGGCAAGAATGATTTTATGACTTAGCTCATGTGAAATATTGACTGTTCTAAAACAGAAATAAACTTTGCCACATGTCCTCAAGGATTTTTAACTTCATACTCAGCAGTCCCATGCAGTAATTTATTCCATCTAGCTACTTGGTAGTAAATTTTGCATCTTTAGCACTAATAGTGATGAAATGAAACAGGAACAAGACGTTTCTGTGGTCCAGAAGCCTCTCCAGAAGTTTTTGATAATGGAATAGAAAAGTATGAGTCTCAGGAACGAGACAGCCCGTGGAGCCAAGGAAGCGTCTTCTGGCCCCTCTAAAGGTCCTAAAAGCAAACCATAGTTAGTGTTTTCCAGACATCCAGGTTCCATCATTTGTTTATAGGAAAATGGTCCTCCCACCACTGGCTGACCCCTCAAGGATTTTTCAAACTGCTTAGCCCACACAAATGACAGGCTGAAGTTAACTGTACTGCTGTAATTGAGGACTGTCAAAAATACCAACCTACCGGAGGTGGCAGGACATGGTAGTTTTCATGTCAGATTTCCTGGCTCTTCTACTACGTACTTGCTCTGCTCTGGGTCCATAATTGTCTCAGACGATAAGAAGACAAGAGAAGAAATCCTCTTGGGCCATATTGACTCACATGCTGTGTGTCATTCATTGGCAACAAAACAGGAAACAATATGGATACCCAGAGCCAAAACTAGAGGCCAAGCACCACGTCCCGAAATCCCAAAGGCAAGACAAAAGATTGTTTTAATTAAGATTATCCAGTTATGATGCATGCATGGAGTCAAAATGCTAGATGCTCCCTGGCATACACTACACCACTCATACACTGGTGGTGTCAGTAGTCAAAAATTCATTGTTTGAAGGAAAAGGGGGGAGGAAATCCACAATGAATTCCATTAGTTCCCTAGGGATTGGATGACTTGCTGTTTTCTCAGTAGTCATGCAGCTCTATGAGTGCTTCCCCATCACCTTCTATTCTGTTGTTAGGCACCATCAAATCAGAATCTAACTGGAGCTGACCCTCCAGCAGGTTTTCAGAGGCAGTAAATAGGACCAGAAGGGACAGCCTTGTTCATGGAGCAGCTGGTCTATTAGAACCACGTACCTTTGTGTCAGCAGTGCAATTCTTTACCACTAAGGAAGCTCTGGTGGCCTAGTGGCAAGAAGCTGTGCTGCAATCCTAAAGGCACGCAGTTCAAGACCACCAGCTGCTCTGAGGGAGAAGGATGAGCAATCTCTTCCCATGTGACTAACTGCCTCTGAAAACCTGCCTGAGGGTCAGCTATGGGTTGGTTCTGACGCTATGATATACAACAACAAGCCATTAGAACTCCCTGATTCTATTCTAAGAGACTAGATAGAAGTGCTAAGAACCAGATTTTCATTTTCTTTATCAATAGATATAATTGTTTGGCCATCCCTGAACCTCTGATATGTTGCAAACACTTTGTCTTAAAATTCAAAGTATCTTTAGAATTTTGTTTGTTTGCCTTGTGACTGGGGAGCTCTGGTGACCATAGGAGTTGCACCGTTAACCCAAAGGCAGTGCCGGAATCCATCAGAAACTGCAGAAGAAAGATGGGCAATCTCCTCCCATGCAGTTTACAACCTCAGAAAACCCACTGTGAGTTGGTTCTGACTTGATTTCCATGAGATAGGTACGACAAAAATCAAAACACAGGTGAGTAGAAAATAGAAAACATAGATATAGAATTTGAAAGCAGATATCAGTTAACACTTCGGTGTATACCCTTAAGCAAGGATTTCTCAACATAGATACTATTAGTATTTTGGATGAAAGATTCTTTGTGTAGCTGTCTGACTGAGCAGCCTAAGATGTTTGGCAACATCTCTGTTTTACCCACAATTTGCCAGCAGTAATTCCTTCTCTTTTTCTTGCATTGTTAGAAGTCAGAATGCACTTGACAGGTGGGTTTGGTTTTGTTTTCCTTTTGGGAAAGGTCTCTGGGTGGTGCAAATAGCTTGTGCTTAACTACTAATCTAAAGGTTAGTTGTTTGAACCCACCTAGTGGGCCCATGCAAGAAAAGGCCCAGTGGTCAATTTCAGTAAAGATCACAGCTTAACAAATAAAAAGAAATTCTACGGGTCATTTCTGCTCTGTAACACATGGGGCCACTGTAAGTCAGAAATTATAGCAATGACTTTTCCTTCTGGGTAAAATGTGAAATGCACCCAGATTATCATATGTGCCCTGGTGGGCAAAGTAACCTTTATTTGAAAAATTGACTTAAGCATTCTAGGTTCAAGACAGAATTTGTTGACTGAATTCTACTAATCACCTCTCCTGTTCTATGGAGTCTTTATAATGATTCCGTAGAACATAATTATCCCAAATAACAAGACATAATTGTATAAAAAAATTATACATAGCTCTCATAATTCAACAGGAAGAAAGTAACCACCTTCGTTTAAGAATGGGCAGAAGATCAGAACAGGCATCTCCTCAATAGAATGATGGCACATAAAGACTGAACATCATCAAACACTAAGGAGGTGACAGTCAGAACCTCCATAAGCTAGTACTTGCTTGCTCATAGTAAAAACAACTTAAAGCACTTTCTGAAGAAGAGCAGAGGCTGTAGACTTCAGGATGGATTACTTCTCAACATCAAGTAAACAAAACCCCACATCCACTTCCTAAACCACATGCCTCTGGAAACTCTATGAACTTTGAGAAAAGAAGCTTCAGGTCTCTTGTTCCTAGGGTCGCTATGAGTTGTGCTTGATTTGACGGCAACCAACAACAACAACAGGACAATCATGATAGAAAAGGCTGATATTGACAAGGAATTAATTTTATTTGGATCCACAGTCAAAACCCATGGCAGGAGCAGTTCAGAAGTTAAAATATGTGTCGCAAGGGAAATCTCCATTCAAAGATCTTTTTAAAGTGCTTGGGAGAAAAGTGTCATTTTAAATACTAACATGGACCTGACTCAAGTCATGGTCTATTACCGCATATGCATGTCAACAGAGAATATTCTTATACAATGAATAGGGTAGATTGAAGAAAAAGTTCTGCTTTTGAATTATGGTTTGGTGAAGAGTTTTGAACATAGCATGGACTGTAAGCAAATCTTTCTTGGGAAAAGAGTAATAA
Organism: Elephantulus edwardii; assembly: GCF_000299155.1. Lineage (NCBI taxonomy): Eukaryota > Metazoa > Chordata > Mammalia > Macroscelidea > Macroscelididae > Elephantulus > Elephantulus edwardii. Next base: position 3,167,749 of record NW_006399900.1, read on the forward strand.
GAATCTTCAAGGCAAGGGTGGTGAGACTTGATCTTACAAACTTTGAGCACGTTATCAAAAGGGGCCTGAGAAGGAGACATGACCCTTGGCAAGATGGAGAGTCAGGGAAGGGGAGGAAGATCCTCTAAGGGATGAACTGACTAGTGACTGCAGTATTGGTTTGAGCACAATGGAGATTATGGGGATGGCGTAGGACTGGACAAGGTTTCAACCTGTTGTACAGCCTGTTGCTGTGATTCAGAGTTTATTTGATTGAACAAACAGAATAGCTAAAAATATTAGTAATAGCAAATATTGACAAAGTTGTTGAACCATTAGAATTTATACATCACTAATGGGAATAGGGATGACAGAAAGAGAATTGATGCCTTTGAGCTGTGGTGCTGGAGAAGAGTGTTGAATATACCATGAACTGCTAGGAGAACAAACAGGTTTGTCCTGGAGAGAGTGAAGCCAGAATGTTCCCTGGAGTCAAGGATTCTGAAGCTTCGTCTGACATACGTTGGGCATGTTAAGGAGGGACTGGGCCTTGGAAAGGGACATTATGTTTGGGAGAGTGGAGAGACAGCGCAGGAGAGGAAGACCCTCGATGAGATGGATCAATTCTGTGATTGGAGTGATGGGAATGAGTTTGTTTGAGACAGCGAGGTTGGCACAGGATAGAACGGCATTTAGGGCTCTTGTACATAGGGTCGCTATGAGTCGCAAGTGACTCAATGGCACATGAAAGCAACAATAATGGGAATGAAATACTGTTACCAGGAATGAATATCCTCTCTAGGAAATCTTTTGGCAGTTTCTTAAAAGCCATATTCTTGTCACAAAGGTTAGCCAACCTTTTCCTGCATATTTACCTTAGAGAAATGAAACTTGTCAACAAATGTTTTAACAAATTTAGTCATAATGTCCAAAACCTAGAAATAGCCAAGTCATACAATCATATAATGGAATATTATTCAGAAATGAAGAAGAGTGAACGGACTCTCAAAAAATGTTTTGATGAATGAAAAAAGTCAGCATCAAAAATTATGCATCGTGGTATTTCATTTCTTGAAAAAGCAAAACTGTAGCAACAGAATTGCAGAAGATCAAAGGATACAACCTTCAATAGGGATAGCCCCTCAATGTCAAGAAAACAAAAATTCTTACTACTGGACCTGTAGCATCATGATGGATGGAGAAAAGATTAAAACTGTCACCAAACTCATCTTACTTGGATCCACAATTTTATGTATTCACAACACCCTTGGTATGAACAGTCAGGAAATAAGGAGATGCTTTGTACCTGGAAGTCTGCAGTTAGGGACCTCTCCAGATTATTGAGGAGTAATGATGTCAGTTTAAGGACTAAGATGTGTCTGATTCAGGCCATAGTCTTTCCAATTACTTGCTATGCATCTGAGAGCTGGGCGATGAATAAGGATGACAGAAGAAGAATTGATATCTTTGAACTGTGGTGTTGGAGAAGAATGCTGAACATCCCATGGATGACCATAAGAACAAATAAAGATGCTTTGAAGAAGGTGCAGCTAGAGTGATCTTTGGAGGCAAAGATGATGAGGCTTCACCTGATATATTTTGGGCAAATTGCTAGGGGTTCTATTCCTTGGAGAGGGACATCATGCCTGGAAAGGGAGAGGGCCAATGAAGGAGAGGAAGACCCTCAATCAGGTAGATTGACACTATGACTACTGCTATGGACTCTTATATATCAGGAAGTATGAAGATGGCACAGAATAGGAAAGGGTTCAGATTCCGTTGTTCACAAGGTCACTATGGGTTGTACTTGACTCAACAGCACCTAACAACAACAACAACAGGAACAGAGAAGGAATCAGTAGTTGTCAGAGCTTGAGTTGGGGAAAGAGTTTGTTTAAAAGTAATAGGATGAGGAAATTTGGAGGATGACAGAACTTTTCCTTATTTTGATCATGGTGGGAGTTATATTTATCTCAACTTGTAGTAACTGTATACATGCACACTAATCCATTTTCATACAGATAAATGAGTAAATAAAAAATGAAAATAGACTTTCTTTTATCATGGGATACTGCTTTACTTGTCTCTCACATTGAAACTGAGAAATGCTTGTAAAATGGAACAGAATATTTTCACTTGACACATTTCATTGAAATGTTGAGCCCATAGAAATTGGGGCTCCCTAGCAAGACCACAGAGAAGCTTGTCATGTTAGAAATTCCACTGCTCAGAATAAACCCCAAGGGAAATAGAACTGAGACACAAATGGAGACTTGTACACCTATGTTCATAGCAACGTATAGCAGTAGTAAGAAAATGGAAACAGCCCAAATGTCCATTATCAAATGAATGGACTGAAAATCATGGCACATTCACACAATGGAATACCATGCAGCACTAAGGAACAATGATTTTGTAAAATAACTATATAACATGGGAGAGTCTAGAGAGTCTTAGAGAGCCTCTCTAGAGAGACTGAGTGAACCATCGCAGTCTCATAAGGACAAATACTGCTTAAGACCATTATTGTAAAAATAGAAGGAAAACTAGTAAGATGTGGATGAAAGTATTAAAAGGAAGGGGAAGGGGCAGGGAGGCAGACTGGGGAGGGAGGAAATCACCAAGGTAACAGAGTGTGGTGAGTGGAAGAGGGGGAGTGAAGGAATTGGGAAAGATCCAATGGAGACCTGAAAAGACAGGGTAATACTGGGCATAGATCAATAATGATTAATTTTCTAAAACACAATGTATATGGGTGATCATTTGAAACATAATGTGAACTCAGAAATGTGTAACATGGTGTGTATGAAAAAGAAACAATGCATACAAATTTTTTATGTAAACCAATATAAATGAAAAATCAAGTGGGAGGGGGAGTATGTGTTGACTTAGTTTCTTATTGCCATCGGAGCGACACTTACAGAGTTGATTGGTAACTGCACACTTCCTGCCTCTCTGCAACACAGGTTTTCATTAATCCTTCTATCCTACTACTTTCACAGTGTGTCATTCTGATTTTGTATGAGGCTTGTTGTAGCATAACACTTCCCCGGTCAAAGTTTTCTCAAGTTGAGGTTATAAAGTTTACGTTCTGCATACTACATCAAATAAAACTCCCTGCTATCCAGTCAGTTCCAACTCAGAGCAACATTTCATTGGGTTTCCAAGACTGTAAATTACAACAGGAGACGACTCTCCTCCCACAGACCTGCTCAAGGTGTGAACTGCTGGAGTCATGGAACCTTTAGGTCAGCAGCACACCTTGCTACAGGCTAATATCAATTAAATGATTGGTAAGGAGGAGAGTCAGGAGACACACCAATAGCTTCTGGTGTGGCAACAATAACAACAACAAAAATCTTGCCTAAATCCTTTTTGTTTAATTTGGCTTTAATAATTCAATAGCAAATGATTACATATTGGTTTTAATCTGTGGCTTTGGTCAGCCTCAGTCACTAACCATACTTCCTCTAAAAGGACATGAGCAGGCAATTTGCCAAAAAAGACGTTCAAGTGACCAGTAAGCACATGAAAAGATGTTCAGCATCACTTCTCATTGTCTTGTTATATGCCGTCAAGTCCAAACAGACTCATAGTTGACCCTCAGTGGGTTTCAAAGGTAGTAAATCATGTGGGAAGAGATTATTCAACTTTCTCCTTCATAGCAGCTAATGGATTTGAACCTTGTGCCTTTGAGTTGACAGTTCAAGCTCCTTACCCACTAGGTCACTAGAGCTCCCTTCACTGCCATGGTGGTTGTTGTTGCTGTTTGTTGTCGAATCAAAACTCAGCCATAGCAGACCCTCCAGCAGGTTTTCAGAGAGAGTTAATTGCCTGAGAGGAGATTGCTCATTTTCCTCCACGAAGCAGCTAGTGGATTCAAACTGTGTGCCTTCAGCATTGCAGCACAGCTTCTTACCACTAGGCCACCAGAGCTCCTTCACTTGCCATAAGGGAAGACAATTAAAAACATAAGGACAAATACTGTATAAAACCATTATTGTAGAATGAGTATGAGGATCCGAGGTGGGGAGGGAGCAGAGGCATGAGGATGGGCGGAGGGTGGAGGGTGGTTAACCATGTTGTTGTTGTGTGCCATTGAGTCGTTTGTGACTCATAACGACCCTATGTACAAGAGCCCTAAACGCCATTCTACCCTGTGCCAACCTTGCTGTCTCAAACGCATTCATTCCCACCACTCCACTCACAGAACCTATCCATCTCATC
>NW_006399900.1:3172639-3175082 GCF_000299155.1 Elephantulus edwardii
ACCAATCCTCCACTTTTCCAAGCATGATGTCCCCTCCAAAGAATAGCCTCTCCTAGCAACATGCCTGAAGAACATGAGGCTAAGCTTTCTCATGTTTGCCTCCCAGGAGCACTCTGGCTGCACTTTCTCCAAGACATATTTACTTGTTCTTTTGGCAGTCCATGGGATGGTCAGTAATCTTCTCCAACACCACAGCTCAAAGACATCGATTCTTCTTCCATGTGTTCCAACTCACGGTGGGCGTATGAACAACTGAGCAAAACACGACCCAGTCTAGCACCCGTTGTTGTAGCTGCTATGCCAATCCATCTCACTGAAGGTCTTCGTTCTCACTGATCTTCCACTTCATCAAACACCATGTACTGCTCCAGAGAAGTCCCTTGCTTGGTATAGACCCTGCATAAGCCTTAAAAACCCAGCAGGAAGCAGCCTACACCTGTGAATCTGTAAACAACCAAGAGATCTTCCTGATAAACATGTCGAAAATGTTATGGGGGTAGGGGGACCAGGAGGTACCAGGACAAGGTAGCCATGAAGGTCCTTGGGCCAGTCACCCTTTCTGGCCGCCTGAGATCCAGATCCATCTCGCTACCCTCGGTGCTAACATCAGGATCAGCATGAGGCGGGGTAGAGAGTGCCTTCTGAGAACATGTTCAAAATACGTGAAATGCAAAACAACAATGAGATATAATCTCACCCCAGTGAGAATAGCAAAATTTAACAGAGAAGCAAACATCAAATGCTGGCAAGGTTGTGGAGAAACTGGAACCCTTATTCACTGTTGGTGGGAGTGTAAAACGGTGCAATCACTGTGGAAGGCGGTATGGTGCTTTCTCAAAAAGCTGCAAATAGAGATACCATTTGACCCAGCAATACCACTACTGGGAATATAACCCAAAGAGACAGACCACAACTGCCACCCTCACAGATATATGCATAGCCATCTTTATCGTGGCTTTGTTCACAATAGCAAGGAGTTGGAAACAACCTAAGTGCTCATCAACAAACGAATGGATAGAGAAGCTGTGGTTTATTCACACAATGGAATACGATGCTGCATTGAAAAACAAGGAACTCATGCAATATTATTCAAAACGGGTGACCCTGGAGGACATTATGCTGAGTGAAATATCTGTCACAAAAGGACAAGTACTGCATAGTGCCACTGTTGTTAAAAGGTACTGACATCGGGGTTGGGGGGGAACTTAGAAAAGAAGGGATAAATAATGTATATGGTATTGAAACAGATGAAGGAGAGAACTGTTTGAAAGGAATATATGACTAGGTATTATTTTCATGACAAGATTCCAGAAAAAGAAATGCATAGTAAATTGGACTGTCCACTTGGGCAGGTGGGGAACTGTATAACAATGAAAGAATTTTTTTTCTTTTCAAAGAGAAAAGTGAAAATATGCAACAATGAATGAATGAGAAAAAAATTTAATTGGAAGAATATGCTGTAAAAATATTTAAAAAATTTAAAAATGTGAAGTGAAGTCCCATCATCTTTGCACCTAAGGAATATTCTGGTCATATTTCTTCCAAAACAGATTTTGTCTGTTCTTCTGACAGTCAATAATCTTCATAAACACAATTCAAAAGCACCATTCTCTTTGATCTTCCTTATTCCTTGTCCATCTTTCAAAGCATACGAGCAATTGGAATTACCACATCAATAAAATTACATCTTTATTATTTTGTACTTTGGAAATATAGAATGCCTCTGCCTCTAACTGTTGACTGTAGATCCAAGTAAAAGGAAGGTTTTTACAACTTTGACCTTTTTACCATTTATCAAGATGTTGCTATTGGTACAGTTCTGATTTTTGTTTCCTCTATTTTAAGGTGAAATTTATATTGAATCCAGCCTTATCAGTAATTGACTCAAGTCTTCACTTTCAGTGAGCAAGGTTTTGTCATCTGCTTATGACAATATGAATTTTCCTCCAATTCAGATGCCATGTCTAATTTCCCAGATTATTTGCTCAACAAAAAAATTCAGCATAAAACTTATAAATTTAATCAAGGATATGCCCTTGATGTTGTTGTTATGTGACATCAAGTCACCTGCAACTCATAGTGACCCTATGTACAACAGTCCTAAGCAGTGCTCCATCCTGTGCCAGTCTTATTGTCTCTGATACACCTACCTCCATTACTCCAGTCACTGAATCAATCCTTCCTCTTTTGCATTGTCCCTCCACCCTCCGAAACATGACATCATCTCCAAGGACTGATCCCACCTTGCAACATGTCCAAAGTATGTCAGACGAAGCTTCAGAATCCTTGCCTCCAAGGGGCAGTCAGGCTTCACCCTCTCCAGAACGAACTTGTTCTCCTAGCAGTCCATGGTATATTCGATACTCTTCTCGAGCACCACAGCTCAAAGGCATCAACTCTCCTTCTAGCATCCATAGTCATTGTCCAGCTCTCTGATGCATAG
>NW_006399900.1:3176782-3190051 GCF_000299155.1 Elephantulus edwardii
AGTTCTGCTTGAGCTAATCAAATGTCCTGTAATTCTCATTCTTCACAATGTCATCCATGATTTATTATGATTCAACAGTCAAAGTCCTTTCCATATGATACAATACGATTCTGAGTATATGCCCAAACGAATTAAAAACAGGGACACAAACAGAAATGTATACACTAATATTCATTGTGGCACTGTTCCCAACAGCCGAAAGGTAGAAAGAAACTAAATTCCTGTCCATCAATATATGAGTGAATAAACACAATAAAGTATATGCATACAATGGAATACTAAACAGCCATAATGGGAAATGAAGGCCTGATCTGAACTACAATATGGATGAACATTGCAATCAGCATGCTAAATAAAATAAATCAGTTACAAAAGGACAAGCATAGTACGATCCCACTTATATGAAATATCTAGGTTGCAATCACATGGAGATTACAGTTTATTAGTAGTAACCATGGGTAGGCTATGGGAAGGAATAAAGGGTCATTCAGCTCTGCTGTCCATAAAGTCTCTAAGAGTTGTAGTCGATTCAGTGCCTAACAAAATCAATATTCACTTCCTTAGGAAACAACTAAAGATGAGCAATCTCGCTCAATGCCTTTGAAAAACCACTGGAGGGTCAGCTATCAGTCAATTCCGACTCCACAGCACATAACAACAACAGCAGGTGATAAGGACCAGATATGAGAGATAATGTTTCGTCACCTTCATATCTAAGGAGCATTCTGGCTATTTTTCTTCAAAACAGATTTGTTTGCTCTTTTGGCAGTCCATGGTATATTCAATAATTTTTGTCAGCACCATAATTTGAATGCATCTGTTCTTCCTTATTCATGATACATCTCTCACATGCATAAAGATGCAATGTAGAAATATCATGTCTTGACTCAGGCACATCTTAGTCTCTAAAGATCGCTGTTCTTTAGCACATTAAAGAGATTCTCTGCAGCAGACTTCCCTGATGTAATAAGCCCTTTGAGTTTGTGACTGCTGATTCCACGAATGTTGTTTGTGGATAGAAAGAAACAACATCTTGACAAATATCCATATTTACTACAATTTTTGAAATGCAGCTCAGACTGAAAAACTGTACAAGAAAGGTTAATAATAGTTCCTAATCTGACTCGAGTAAATCACTCTTGCTAATGATAATAATGTAAAGAGTGATAACTGAATTAGCTAAAAATTGTCATAGAATTACACTAGAAGATATGGGATAAAAGAAAAGAAGTGATGTGTGTAATACGTACTGTCCTTAATGATAACACTTCTAAGTCAACACAATATCTAAAGTGGATAAAGACAAACAAATGGAGTTTGAAAGAGATGAAAACAAATCTTAGAATAATAGATGAATTGTGAGTTGGAAAATATAAGGCAGGAAACTGTTATTTTGATGAGCTTTATTTAAAATTTAAATTATGTACATATGTTGTTGTTGTTGTGTACAATTGAGTCAGTTCTGACTCACGTATTTTATGAGAATACACACAGACACATACTTTTTAATGAGGAGAAAGGAAGGGTGGCTGCTGGACAATAGATCAGAGAGTAGAAGGTCAGTTGTGAGGGGAGCCATAAACTGTGGCACAAACATCTTGCTACAGACTTCCTTTCCCCACAAAAATTATGTGAGCCTGTTGCTCAAGAGAAGTAAAGAACAGCCTTGTCCAAGCTCCACCTTCACTTTTGGGAGATTTTGGCTCAGTACATCAGTCACAACATCTCTTCTTTTAAAACAAAACAAAACAAAACAAAAACCAGAGTGTATTTTAGAATATGACATCCTTTTCGCGGTGAGATGTTTGCTGTCCATGGCTGGCGAGTTTCCTGCATTCATAGATGCCATGGCATAAGCCCCAGAATTTTCCCTTCACCAGTGATGAAAGAATCTTTAGCCACAGAACACGTATAACACGATGGGGATGGAAATTCTGGGATGCTCTGTAGACTAGCTCTCTGTCAGCCACACTGGCCAGGGGATGTGTTTATTCGGGAATCTGAATGGTGTGGAAATCACAAATTACGTTAGCTGTATTTGACTCTCTTTGTGTGACTCTCTGTTCTCCACTTCCAATCCTAGGTTCCCCAGTTCAGTTTATCTCCTCTCTCTTTCTCCTCTTTTAGTTCTTGTCATCAAGTCAGAACTGATTCATAACTGATTTTCCATTGGCATTTGAGGTCGTAAATCCCATGGGAGGAGATTGTCTATCTTTCTTCCCAGGAGTTGTAGATTCCAACTATCAGAGAGTTGTGACTTTGGGGGTAACAGTACAACTCCCCAGAAATTATACCCTTGTCAAGAAGATTCCCTAAACCTGAAGGAATCCTATAGAGGCCACATTATGTCTAATATGTTTTTGTTGTTGTTGTTGTTGCTGTTCTGTGCTGTCAAGTCAGAATCCACTCATAGTTGACCCTCAAAACGTTTTCAGAGACAGTAAATCGCATAGAAGGATACTGCCCATCTTTCTCCCACTCAGCAGCTAGCTGGTAGATTCAAACTGTGTGCCTTTGGGTTGTCAAAGCAGTTCCTTATCACTAGGTCACCAGAGCTCCCTTATATAGGATTAAAATAATCATGATACCATAACTCAATCCTTATTACTTTCCTATATCATGAAATCTCATTAGAGTCAACCTTGTATTACGCTGTTGTTGTTATATGCGCCCTTGAGACATCTACAACTCACATCAACCCTATGAACAATGGCTCTGCTCCTTGCCCTGCCCTCAGCCAACCTCATTATCTCTAACACACCTAACCTCATTGTCACAGTCACTGTGTCATTCCATCTTATCCAGAGTCTTCCTCTCCTAGACTGACACTTCACCCTTCAAAGCATGATGTCTTTCTCCAAAGACCTCCTGATAATATGCCTAAAGTCTTTGAGACAAAGTTTCAACATCTTTGCCTTCAAGGAGCAACCTGGTTTCACCCTGTTCAGGGCAGACTTGTTTGTTTTCTTGGCAGTCCATAGTATGGTCAATGTTCTTCTCAAGTACCACAGCTCAAAGATATTGATTCTTTTTCAATTCCTCTCCTATCATCTTTGGTCATTGTCCAGATCTCAGATGCATAGTGAACAAATGAGAAGACCATAGCCCGGATAAAGTGCACCCTAGTCTCTAGACTGACATCGTTGCTTGCTAGCACTCTGGAGAAGTTTCTGACAGCAGATCTTCCCAGCACAAATACCTTTTGATTCCCTTACTGCTGGTGTCAAAGCTGTTGATTATGGATACAAGCAAGATGAAATTGTGAACAACATCAGTCTTTTCTCCATCTAACATGATGCTGCCTATATGGATATGATACAATTCATTATTGTATTGAATTATTGACAGAGAAGCTAAAGTTTTATCTGATAAACTAATTTCAAATCAATTTAAAACAAGAGAGGGGGGGGAAAAGGACCACAATTTCCTATCATGATCTTGGACTTTGATAGTGCAATGTTATTCTCTTATATAATAAGAGATTTGGTGGTTTAAACTCAAGAGGTGGGAAAGCAGCAATTAAGTGTCTTAGTCATGCCTACAATTTTCCTCAGATTTAACAATCAACAATATGAGCAATTGTTATAAAGCACAGTCTCTTCATTCAGCAGGTAAAGGTCAGAGCCGTAATCTGGCTTTCTATACTCAGTCCTAAAGAACTGGTTTGGTGTTAAGCATGAGAAGTGATCTGGCAACAGCTTCATATGTTAACAGAAGAACTGAGTCAACAAAGTTTTACTATTTGTTCCAGGAAATTTTTGCTCAGTAAATAACTTCAGTGTTTGTTTTGGGAGCTTCCCAAAATCTACTTATTCAAACAATTCATTGTTCAACCAGTCCCATTTCAGGCCAACAGGTTGCTCTACAAGACAAATCTTCTTCTTTGTTTAAGCAAGACTTGCTTCAGGACTTTCACTTTTCTGTGCCCACAGGTCCCAGGCTTTTAAATCATGAACTTTTCCCGGTTCAAATCTTCACATTTAAAGGCTTGCCTTGAGCCACTTAAAACCAAGTCACAAGCCTTTGAACTCTCTTCTCTAATGTATTACTAAGACTATCGAAGTGGCTTTCTCCTGTTACCAAGAATTTTTCAGGGTGATGTTCTCTCTCAGTATAATAAATAGGAAGCCTGCTTTTCTCTGATCAAAGGATACTGTCATGGTCTTTCTGGGAAACTGGAAACTGACAAATATATTCATATTTTCAATACTAATGTTAGAGTCACATTATTAGCTTAGCAGTGCTATTCCATTAGTCATTTCCCAGTTTTTTTTAAATGTGTCCATTCATTCTAATGTTTGTGAGTTCTACTATAGCTATGGAACTTGAAAGGAGTTTAGTTCTCATTTCATAGGAAAGGAGAAAGGGACCAATGAACTAATGGTGTAAGTGTAAATTACTATAAACTGTGACAAGTGCTATTAAGGAGGGTTGCATAATGTCAGAGGAAATCTTCATAACTAGACCAATAGAAAACAGCATGATAAATGGGGGAAAGATTGAAGTTGTCAATGATTTAAATTTACATTAATTCATAATCAATACCTGTGAAAGAGCAGTCAAGGAATTAAAAGCTATTGGGCAAATCTGTAGTCAAAGACCTTTTTTTAAAAAAAAGAAAGAAAGCAGCTAAATCAAAACCATGAAATGTGAGATTTAATTGGTGATGTCAGATGAATATGGGCTGAAAGTAGAGACCACCAGAAGATTGTCTATTTGCTCATTATTGACTATGCAAAGGCATTTGACTGTGTGTATCATAACAAACTATGGATAGCATTGAGAAGAATGGGAATTCCCGCACATTTAATTGTATTCATGCAAAACCTACACAGAGACCAAGAAGCTTTACAAACAACAAGGGAACAGTGCATGGTTTAAAACCAGGAAAGGTGTGCATGAGGGGTGTAGGCTTTCTTCTTTATTACCCAATAAATATTCTGAGAAAATCATTCAAGAAGCTGCACATTATGAAGAAAAATGTGGTATGGGGATCAGACGAAGAATCATAAACACAGACTAAATTATGCAGATGACACACCTTCTTTGTAGAAAGTGGAAAGAACTTGAAACACTTGCTGCAGAAGATCAAAGACTGCATCCTTCGATATGCATTACATCATCTCCATATCAAGAAAACAAAAATCTTCCCCACTAGACAAATAGGCAGCATCACGATAGACGGATAAAAGAATGAAGCTATCAATGAATTTATTCTACTTGACTCCACAATAAGCACTTGTGAAATTAACAGTCAAGAAGTAAAAATATGTGTTGCATCAGGAAAATGCACTGTCAAAGACATCGCCAAAGTGCTAAAGAGCAACGATGTCAGTTTAAAGACTAGGGCACACCTCATCTAAGCCATGATCTTTTCAACTACTTCCTATGCATCTGTTCATTTGACAGTGAATAAGGATGAGATAAAAATAATTAATGCCTTTGAGTTGTGATGTTGGGGAAGAGTACTGAATATTCTATGAACTTCCAGAAGAATAAACAAGTGTGTCTTGGAGAGAGTACTAACAGTGTGATCCCTAGAGTTAAGGATGGTGAAACTTTGTCTTACATACTTTGGACATGTTGTCAGGAGATTCCAGTCTTTAGAAAAGAACATCTGGCTAAGAGAGTGAGTAAAAGAGGAAGAACTCAACGAGACGGATTGACGAAGTGACTGGAGCACTGGGCTGCAGCATACCAGAGATCATGAGGACGGCACAGGACAGGGCAAGGCTCAGATCTGTTGTTCACAGGCAACCTTCAGATCATGCTGATCATGACTCGTAGTTGCCTTAATGGCATTTAACAACAGATCAAGGATGTTACTTTAAGGACTAAGGTGAACTTGACCCAAGTTACGACATTTTTAATCACCTCATCTCTGTGTGAAGGTTGTTGTTGTTGTTGTTAGTGTCATGGAGTTGCTTGCAACTCATAGTGACCCTTTGTACCACAGCCCTAAACTCTGCTCTGTCCTGTGCCAATCACACTGTCTTTGACACTCCCATCCCAATTATCGAGTAACTGAATCAATCCACCTCATAAGGGGCCTTCCCCTTCTGCGCTGTCCCTCCAACCTCCCAAGCATGATGTCCCCCTCCAAGGACCAGTCTCTCCTCACAACATGTCCAAAGTATGTTAGACGGAGCCTCAGAATCCTTGCCTCCAAGGAGCCACCTGCTTTAATCCTTTCCAGAAAGAATCTGTTTGTTTTCCTAGCAGTCCATGGTACCCTCAATACTCTTCTCCAGCACCACAGCTCAAAGGCATCAATTCTCCTTCAATCCTCCTTAGTCATTGTCCAACTCTCTGATGCATAACAAGTGATAACAAAGACCATGGCATTTATCTGATGCATCTTAGTCTCCAGAGAGACACCATTGCTCTTCAGTATTTTGGAGAGGTCCCAACAGCAGACTTTCCCATGGCAATACGTCTTCTAATTTCCTGGCTAACTGGTGCCAAGAGTGTTCTTTGGAGTCAAGCAAACTAAAGCTGTGAACAATCTCAATCTCTTCACCATCTATCCTGATGCTGCCAGTTGGTCCAGTGGTGAGAATCTTTGTCTTCTTGACATTGAGCCTCAATCCATATTGGAGGCTGCAGTCCTTGACCTCTGTAGCAAGCGCTTCAGGTCCTCCTCAGTTTCAGTAAGCAGGTTTGTGTCATCTGCATAATGCAGATAGTTGATAGGTCTTCCACCAATCTTGGCCCCACATTTCTCCTCATAGAGCCCAGCCTCCCAGATAATCTGTTCTGCATACAGGTTGAAAAGGTATGGAGACAGGACACATCCCTGGCATAAACCCTTCCCAATTTTGAATCATACAGTGTTTCCTTGCTCTGTTCTGACAACTGCCTCTTGGTCCAAGTATAGATTTCTAATGAGTGTTCTAGGATTCCCATTCTTCTCAGAGTCAGCCACAGTTTGTTATGATCCACACAGTCAAACGCCTTTGCACAGTCAGTGAAACACAGATAGACATTCCTCTGGTATTCCCTGCTTTCAGTTAAGATCCATTTAACATTAGTTGCAATATCCTTAGTACCACGACCCCTTCTAACCCCAGCCTGTACTTCTGGAAGTTCTCTGCTAATGTGCTCTTCCAGTCATTTTTGGATAATCTTCAGTAGAATCTTGCTTGCATGTGAAATCAATGAGATTGTTCTATAGTTTCCACAGTCTGTTGGGTCACCTTTCTTTGGGATGGGAACAAATATAGATCTCTTCCAGTAAGTTGGCCAAGTGGTTGTTCTCCAGATTTCTTGACACAATTTGATGAGCATGTCCATGGCAGCATCTGTTAGCTGAAATATGTTAATTGGTATACCATCTATTCCTGGGGCCTTATTTTTTGCCATTTCCTTCAAAGCAGCTTGAACTTCTTCCTTCATCACCATAGCCTCTTGCTCATATGTTGTTTCATTAAATTCTTCTGTGTCTGCTAATTCCTTTTGATACAGTGACTCAGTATATTCTTTCTATCTTCTTTTAATACTTCCCAGATCATTTAAAATTCTGCCTAAAGCATCCTTGATTATAGCAACTCGAGGTTTGAATTTGTTCTTCAGTTCCTTGAGCTTAAGAAATGCTGAGTGAGTTCGGCCCTTTTGATTTCTGACTCCAACTCCTTGCACATTTCATTGTAATATTTGACTTCATCATCCCGTGCTGCCTTTTGAACCATAAAACCAAAGAATTGGTGGCCTTTAATTGTGGTGTTGGCAAAGAATATTGAATATAGTATCAACTGACAGAAGAACAAACTTCTGTCTTAGAAAGAAGTGAGACAAGATGGCTTTTTGGAAAGAAGTGTGGTGAAACTTTGTCTCATAAACTTGGGACATGTTTTTAGGAGGGGCCAGTCCCTGCAGGCAGACATCATGCTTGGAAAAGCAGAACCTTGATGAAGGTGAGGCAAGCCCTCCAGAAGGTGGGTTGTCACAGTGATGGCAACAATGAGTTTGAGCCCAGTAGAGCTTGTGAGGCGGGGTTAGGCTTGGGCAAGGTTTTGATCTGTCGTGCATGGCGTTGTTGTAAGTCAAAATAGGCACCTAATGGTAAAAAATATCAGATACCTGCCAAGTATTAGACCAGCTGGGATGAGATTTGAACAATGAGTGATCTTCAGATCTCACTCTGAAAAGGCAGCAGGAACTTCATTTCTGACAGAAAAGCAAGTGGTCCCTGTTTTGTTGGCATTCTTTTTTTTTTTATCTTCAGGTGCAGATAACAACCGTTTTCTTCTCTTTTCCCTCTCATACAAAGCTGAATGTGTTTCAGATGACAGAGAACCAAAAGACAGCAAAATCCAAATTTCTTAAATCTTCAATTCCTTTTCCTCTAAAATTCTAAAATGCTATCCACATGAGTTCCCTGAGTGATGCAAATGGTTAACACTCTCACTGGGTAATCCAAAGGCTGGAGGTTCGAGTTTGCTCAGAGGCATCTCAGAAGAATGAATGGACGATCTACTTGCAAAGATCTGCTGTGAGCCCCCTGTTGGCATGTTTTGGTGCACGTGGATCAACCCAACAGCCACTAGTTATGAAGAAGTCATGGTGAAAATGGAAGAAGAACAACAATTTTTGAGAAATGTGTGGCATTTTTATAGAATTATTCTCTTATATCAATTTAAACATAACCATAGGGCCAGGAAATGTTAGCTTTGGACAGGTGTTTATGAAAAAGAAATGGCAATCGATGCCCATCCAAACTTGTGCATGAACATACATCAGAGCACTATTCTTGGTAGGCCCAGCCTGGAAACGACACAGTAAAACAGAGAAATCTCTTGGTACCTTCATGCAATAGACTGTATACAGCTGAGGAAAAATCGGTGGCGTACTGCTACGTGCATTAATGATGATGCATCTCACAAACAAATTTCAAATCCAGGAACAAGTGAATACACATTGTATTATTCCTTTTAATTCTGTTGTTGTTGTTATGTGCCGTTGAGTCGTCTGCAACTCACAGCGACCCTGTGTACAACAGCCCTAAACCCTGCTCTATGCTGTGCCAATTGCATGGCCTCTGACACACCCATCTCGATTACCCCAGTCACCGAATCAATCCATCTCATAGAGGGTCTTCCCCTCCTGTGCCGTCCCTCCACCCTCCCAAGCATGATGTCCCTCTCCAAGGACCTGTCTCTCCTTACAACATGTCCAAAGTATGTCAGATGAAGCCCCAGAATCCTTGCCTTCAAGGAGTAGTTTGGTTTAACCCTCTCCAGGATGAATCTGTTTGTTTACTTGGCAGTCCAGGGTACATTCAATACTTTTCTCCTTTTAACTCTAGAAAAGGTAAAAACTCTTCACTGCTGACAGAAAAACAGACCAGAACTGCTCAGATGGAGCTGGAAGTAAAAGAAGATTGATTAAAAATTGGCAAAAGAGAACTTTTGGGATGAGAGTAATAGTAGGTCTTGTGTTTTGATTGTGGAGGAGTTACATAGGATATGGCAAAACTCTTTACAAATGAACTTGATACAGGTGTATTTTACCTAAAAAGGTGAATTTTACCCATAAGAGGTCAACTTTAAAAAATAAAACAAAGGTAAAGTGAATCTACTGAACTGTCACCACATTTGTACCACAGAACCAGAGTCTCAATGTCAAGAAGACAAAGATTCTCACCACTGGGCCAATTGGCAGCATCAGGATGGATGGTGAAGAGATTGAGATTGTTCACAGCTTCAGTTTGCTTAGCTCCACAATCAACACTCTTGGCACCAGTAGCCAGGAAATTAGAAGACGTATTGCCATGGGAAATTCTGCTGTTAGGGACCTCTCCAAAGTACTGAAGAGCAATGGTGTCTCTTTGGAGATTAAGGTGCGTCTGATACAGGCCATGGTCTTTGCTATAACTTGTTATACATCAGAGAGTTGGACAATTATTAAGGAAGATAGAAGGAGAATTGATGCCTTTGAGCTTTGGTGCTGGAGAAGGGTATTGAAGGTACAATGGACTGCTAGAAAACAAATGGATTCATCCTGGAAAGGGTCAAACCAGGCTGCTCCTTGGAAACAAGGATTCTGAGGCTCCGTCTAACATACTTTGGACATGTTGCAAGGAGGGACAGGTTCTTGGAGAGGGACATCATGCTTGATAGGGTAGAGGGACAGCGCAGAAGGGGAAAGCCCCCTATGAGGTGGATTGATTCAGTGACTGGGGTAATCGGGATGGGTGTATCGGAGATGGTGCAATTCACATAGGACAGAGCAGAGTTTAGGGATGTTGTAACTAGGGTCGCTATGAGTCGCAAGCAACTCGATGGCACATAACAACAACATCATCGTATTATTCATGAAGAAATGGACTTTCAGATTCCCAACATCCAGCAGCTTGAGGAGTAAGGTGTGCCTGACTCAGGCCATGGTCTTTTCAATAACTTGTTATGAATAAGGTTGACAGAAGAATTAATACCTTTTATCTGTGGTGTTGGAAAAGAGTACTGAGTACCCCATCTTATTTCAAAAGAACAGCTATGTCTTAGAGAAGGTGCAGACAGAGTTCTCCTTAGAAGCAAAGGTGGTAAAGCTTCGTCTCACATACTTCAGGCATGTTGCTAGATGAGGCTGTTCCTTGTAGAAAGATATCATTGCTTAGGAAGGTGGGGAGCTTGTAAGTGACAGAGAGACTTCCCCTTGATGGATTGATACAGTCACCACAACAATGGTCTCATGTGTGTCAGGGATTGCGAGGATGACACGGGATAGGATAGGATAGGATAGGATAGGATAGGATAGGATAGGATAGGATAGGATAAGATAGGATAGGATAAGATAGGATAGGATAGGATAGGATTCAGATCTGTTGTTCATAGAATCATTATGGGTCTTACTCAACTAACAACAACATCCAGCCTGGGGTCTAGATGGTTTATTTGTTCTTTGTGAACCCTGTAGGAGCAGAAAGACATGGGGAGGCACATATGTGTGCTGGTGGCGGGAAGGGAGAATAAGTGATTTTAATACAATCACTCCAAATGTTAAGGAAGGCAGTAATAAGGCTGGGCCAAGGACGGGGAAGTAACGGGGAGACATTTGAAGAAATTTGTCTACAGGCCTCAGAAAGAGTGCATCTCCACTCACCTAGTTCCACTTTTTAACCATTTCTGCTTTGAATTTTATGTTGAAATTACTTATTTTCAGTAGTGGAAGCCATTTTTGAAGGAAATAATTTTTTTAGGTAGTAATGGATTCAGTACAACTGTTGGGACGCAAACATCCTGAAGTGACTCCCTGGTGCTAGGGTTGGTGGAAGGAGGCCTGCTTTTTCAAATTCATGCCTTTATACAGGCCCCCATCAGGTGGCAGCATGCAGTAAAAACGGGATAAAAGCTACCCACTAAATCCCAAAGGTGAAAAATATAGGTTGCATTATATGATGTATGGGTCACAAAAAGGTTAAACAAATGTATGGCGGAGATCCTACTTTTCATTAGTAATTAAAGGGGAAAAGATTTATGTGAGGACAATGAATTGCTATTGTTGCTCTTGTGTACCATCAAGTCAGAACCAACCCTCGTGGGTTTTCAGAGGCAGGAGACTGCCATCCTCCCGCAGAACAGATTGTGGATTCGAACCACATGCCTTCAGGATTGCAGCACAGACCTTCTGCGTAACAAGTGCGCACTGAAGACATTTATTCAGAGCTGGCCTACAATTCAGTAACATATTTGCTCAAAAAAGCTTTTGACTGAGTCAAGTCAGGTTCACGGACAAATGTCTTAAGCCCTTAATATCCTTAGCGTTTAATAACAAAAAGAACAGTCAACAGTTGTTCTGAACTAGGAGTGCTTGTGGTCTGAGCATATGAGAACTACAAATGTTATATTTCCTTGGTATTCTTTGGGCATAATTAAAAAGTTACTCAAACATTGGGCTGAAGTTTTCATAATCTCTTGTTAGTAAGACTTAGGACCTCCTCCCTAACTGTTGTTGTTGTTGTTGATTGCCATCGAGTTAAGCATAACTCACTGCAACTCTATGAACAAAAGACCTAATGCCTTTCCATAACTATTGTCAATTCCAAGTTCACAGGGTTTCCAGAGGCATGTGGCTGTGTTTAAAGAGGAAGTATTGCCATGTGCCCAGATTATCCTACTACCTAGGGCAGTGCCTGGGACACAGAAGGTTATTTCTGTTTCCTGTTCATAAATGACAAGCCATTCATAGGAAGACACCTGATACTTGACAAAGAGCCAAAATCAATTAGAAAAATGATAGGCTCTTTAACAAATGCTGTTGACAAAACTGTTTTGTTATTTGCAGAAAGTTGAAACACAATCAGTACCCCACACCATAAATAAAAACTAATTCCAGACTCAAATGAGAAATTCCCTCCAAGAGAGGGTGCATTTAGATGCAGGGAGGAAGCTGCCTGAGACGCCCTGGGAGTAAAACTGCCTCAGTTGGGGAACCTGGTCGCAATAAAGAATGGTAACGACTTAATGAAACATTGCCTCGCATGGATGAATTCAGAAGAAATTATTCTGAGAGAAATCAGTTTCAAAAAGCCAGGTATTTTATATGATCACTACTACAAGACACTACGGAAAGGTTCACACATAGATAGGGCATGCTAGAACCCTGAGCCCCTGGACACAAAGGATCACCCCACGGAGGGCCTCAGTGGCCCTGCCATATGATCCTCTTAGGACGGAGACTCAGATTCCCATCGTTTCACTCTGGCTTCATTCTGTTGATCAAAGCATTGGCAAAGCTAGTCTAGACACAAAAAGGATGGGGGAGGAAATAGCCCCTTCTTTATGGGAGAATTGCACGGCACACTGAAAAAGAAAAAAAATTGCTAATCACCTTCATGGAAACAACCCATCCCAGAGGCATTAAGTAGATAGTTCTGAAATGAATAGATAGATGAATGGCATAGTCAAAATCCACAATGTGTCAGAAACAGAGCAGAAAGAGAACAGAAGGTAATCTCTGGGCCCTCATCTCTCTATTTTTAACAGTTAGTAAAGGTGCATACCGGAGTCAGCCTACTTGGGTTCAAATCCTGGCACTGCTGGACCATCTGTTTGACCTTGGTAAAGTCTTTTAACCTCTCTCTACCTCAGTTTATCTATTTTAACGGTAAAAATTCTAAGTCATACTTTAAAATCTGATAGAACGGTTAAAGTAGTCAATGTTTTTTAAGTGTTTCAGCACATATTAAGATTTATGTCTGTGTTAGCTATGACTATTCTCCTAATGCAGTCATGGTGCCGCTGATGATGCTTTAATTAATACATGTCTGTA
>NW_006399900.1:3190561-3198813 GCF_000299155.1 Elephantulus edwardii
CATTGAAAAACAAGGAACTCATGCAATATTATTCAAGAGGGGTGACCCTAGAGGACATTATGCTAAGTGAAGTACCTCAGTCACAAAAGGACTGCATGGTGTAACTGTTGCAAAACAGGACTGACCTTGGGGTTGGGGGGAGACTGAGAAATACGGGTTCAATAATGTATACTGCATTAAAACAGATGAGGGAGAAAACTGTTTAAAAGGGATATGTGATTAGGCATTTTTGTCATGACAGGAGTCTAGAGCGAAGGCTACATGGTGGAGTGGACCTGGGAGAGGGCTTGTAAAACAATGAAAGAATTTGTCTTTTACCTTTCCAAGAGGGTAATGTTCTGGGGGGGAGGGTTGGGAGGGGCGAAATGTGCAACAATCAATGAATGGAAATCCAAAGTCTCTGTAAATTTTTACTGAAAATAATAAATTTAAATAAAACAAACAAACAAAAAACCTCAAAAAAGAGAAAAAATACAAAAATAAAGAAACAAAAATTCTTATGGACTAATAAAAAACATAATGGAGATGAGGAAAAAAAATACATCTTAGTGTCTATGCTTAGTGATGTGGAAGTGGGCAATTGATTGTTTTGCTAGAGTGAAAGTATGCATAGCAAGATGTTTGTTCTTAGTCTATGTACGACCTAGATAACTTCCATTAAACATATCCCAAAGCCTCTTAAAAGAGGATTTATCAAAAGTGTCTATTTAAAAGACAGGCCAATTTTCATGGCAGAGAATTTAGGGAATATGTAATTGGTACTAACTATCCTTTCCTTACCAAATTGTAATGTCATGCTTACTATAACTTAGAAAAACTTTTTTAAATTTTAATTATTGTTGTAAAACAACATTTCTATGAAAGATTGAATGGGAAAACTAATAGGATTTGTAAACATTCACGCAAATAAAAAATTAAATAAATTAAAAATCTTGTTAGAATGTTTGGATAGGAGAACACAACAAAGATTTATGATAACCTTGCTTCAGGGAAAAGACAATCTGAAGTCTTTTGGAAAATCTTTGGATTGGCAAGCTAATCCAAAATTATTCTCATTTTAATTGGAGCATTTTATACAAAAAGAAACTATTTAGATAATCATATTACACAGGTTACAAAAAACCAAAAAAGAAAAGACTAAGTCAAGATCCCTATCGCTGAGCATCAACTATATAAAGATGGACAGCTGGTTTCTCAAATATGGTCTTGATTTCATGCTAACCTATCAGAAAATTGCTTATGAGATTTATCAGGAAATGACAATTCCTTCCTCTGAGAATACTTGTGGATCATAAATTACAAATTAAAGTTTCAATTCCAGATGAGTTTTAAGCAACTATTTTCTTCTCAATATATTTGGACTGAAAAGATGGGAGGAAAGTGTTTAAACATGTTAACTGCTATGTTTGTCTCTGGAAGATAGGATTGTAAAGGAATTTGATTTTATTCTTTTTCTGTATTTATTATAATTCTAGTATACGGATTCATCAGTTTTTATTGTTTTAATAGAGAGGGGTAAGTTTTTGTCTTTATATAATTTCTTTGGTACATTTTAAAATACTTGATCATACAAAACGAAAAGAGTAATATGAAAGTGCTGTGTTGTGGAGGTCTAAGTCATGTCTCCTCAACCACACCATGCAGAGAATTAAAGTGAGATTAGGACAGAGGGACTCCTGAAAATTAAAGTGAGATTAGGAGAGGGAGACAGTTCCTTAGCAAAGGGAATGAAAACCAATAGTGTCAGGGCCATTGGTAGAGGAGAGAATGTTTCTTGGTTCTTAAAATTCTCCCCAAATCTTTTATGAATGTAGTAACTGAAAATGAACAATAGCATTGGCCCACCTGACACAAGGCGTATTGAGCATTTCACAAACTGTCAAGACAACAAACAAGTCTATCCTAGAGAGGGTGAAACCAGATGGCTCCTGGGAGTTAAGGATTTTGAGACTCCATCTCACATGCTTTGGGCTTGTTATCAGGAGAGACCAGTCCTTGGAGAAGGGCATTATGCTTGGAAGGATAGCAGATCAGCACAGGGGAAGAGGACTAAGGGATGGATTAAGGTAGTAACTGTGGCAATGTGATCAAGTGTGTCAGAGATGGTGAGGTTGGCTCAGGGAAGGACAAGATTCACAACTATTGCCATTGGATTGTTATGAGTCATAGATGACTCGAGGGCCCATTAACAACAGTCTGTTCTTCCCATCCACCGTCCTAAAATAAAAGGGATAGCTTTGAAAATAGACTCAGGATTCAAAGTCTACATTTCTGTATCCAGAAATGGACCAACGGATTGTCTTCACTGAAGCACTCATATCTGTAAACTGTCTAAGAGTTGTTTATTGTTTGTGGGATGTCCTACTTAATGTATCTTTCAAGACCAAATTGGAATTAGCTCTTCTTACTCTGCCTGAATATATGCTCTGACCCATAACATGTTCCTCTGCATGTGTTACAATGTTACTTCTGTGTAGACATGAGGAACAAAGACTGGGCTACATTTGTTTCCAACCTGCTAAGTTAAAATGATTCTGCCTAAATATTAGCCAAAGGGACAGAGATGTTTATTTATGTTCTGTTGACTATGCAAAGGCATTTATGTGGATCATAACAAATACTGCCTAACATTGAAAAAATGGGACTCCCATAACACTTTAATTGTGCTCAAGCATAGTATGTACATAGACCGAGAAGCTATTGTACAAACACAACAAGGGGACGCTGCATGGTTTAAAATCAGGGAACCTGTGCATTGAGGCCATATTCTTTTTTCAGATATATGTAATCTGTATGCTGAGAAAAATAATTTGAGATGTTAGACTCAACAAAGGAGAATGTGATATAAGGATTGAAGGAAGGCTCATTGACAGCATGCACTATGAAGATGACACAATCCTGCCTGCAGAATGTGAAGAAGACTTGATGCGCTTCCTGCAGATCAAACACTACAGCCTTCAATACGTATTACATCTCAGCATCAAAGAAACAAAAATTCTCACCACCAGACCAATAGGCAACATCGTACTGGGTAGAGAAATTATTGAAGTTGTCAATGACTTCATTTTACTTGAATTCACAGTCATGACCCATGGTAATAGTAGTCAAGAAACAAACGGGCATGTTGCATTGGGAAAATCTACTGTCAAGAACTTCTCCAAATATTTGAGTACAAGGATGTCCGTTTAAAGACTAAGGTGCACCTGATTTCTTTTTTCAAATGCTTTCTATGGAGCTGAAATTTGAACAATAAAGATAACAGAATAAGAATCAATGCCTTTGAATTGTGGCATTGAAGAAAAGTGCTGTATAGCCAATGGTCTGCCAAAAGAGCGTACAAGCCTGTCTTGGAGGAAGTACAACTGGGGTGCTCCTCAGTACAGGGATGGGGAGACTCAGTCTGACTTGGGCACGTTGTGAAGAGGTACCACTTTTTGGAAACACATTCTATTGGGAAAGGTGGAGGATTGGAGAAAGATATGAAGACCCTCAGCAAGATGGATTGGCACAGTGAGTACAACAGTGGGCTTGAGGCTGTCAGAGATGGTGAGAACGGTGCAGGATGTGGCAAGGTTCAGATTGAAGTCGACTTGATGGCATCTGACAACAGCAACTAGCCAGTAAAGGTCACCCTCCCCAAAGAAGTATATGAAGTATATCTAAAAGATTTACTTTGTGGCCTTTTGTTGTCAATGTTAGGTGTCTTTGAGTCAAATATGACTCACAGTGATTCTATTACCTATAGATCTGAACCCTGTCCTATTCCAAGTGCCCTTTGTTGTTATTATGTACTGTAGAGTCAGAACCGACCCATAGCTGACCCTCTGGTGGGTTTTCAGAAGCAGTTAATCACAAGGGAGGAGATTGCCCATCCTTCTCCTTCATAGCGGCTGGTGGCTTCAAACTGTGTGCCTTCAGGATTGCAGCACAGCTTCCTGTCACTAGGCCACCATGCATAGGAATCAAATAGATTACATTTGTGGAAAGACTCGGTGGAGAAGCTCAATATCAGCAGTGAAAACCAGGGCGGTTGCTGATTGTGAGACAGACCACCAACTACTCATATGCAAGTTCAAGCTGAAGTTAAAAGTCCATGGGAACCAAAATTTGATCTTAAGTCTGTCCCACTCAAATTTCAAAACCATCTAAGGAACAGGTTTGAGTCCTTGAGCACCAATGAGCGTAGACCAAATGAGCTCTGGGAGGATAGCTAGAAAATCCTCCATGAAGAATGCAAAAGAGCATGACAAAAGCTGAAAAAGAAGAAAAGACCAAGATGCATGTTAGATGAGAGCTCCCTTTAGGCTATAAACAAATCATGCTTGGAAAGTGAAGGATCAGTGAAAGAGAGGAAGACCCTGGACAAGATGAATTGACATATTGACTTCAGCAATGGGCTTATGTGGGTCCGAGATGATGAGGATGGCACAGGAGAGGACCAGGTTCAAATCTGTTGTTCACAGACAGGGTCACTATGAGCCATACTTGACTCCACAACACTTAACAGCAACATGGCCTGTGGGACGTGAAATTAATCTTAACTAGCTCTGACAGCCTTGGGCTATCCATCAAAATGCAGACCAAGAAAAGTGTGCATTTAGTCAGCATGTTCTCCCAGACAAGAGTGACTCGAAGGATCTTTCCTCAAGGTGTACGCCAAAGGCTTTTAGTTATTGTTTTAGGCACTTTTTCTTGCTCTTGATACCAAGAGGTTCTTGCTTTACTAGCGCGCGCGCGCACACACACACACACACACACACACACATACACACACACACACACTCAGGCAAAGGATTCAAAACATCAAACAGCCCAGGAATTGAATCAAAAGTACCAAAGTCAGCACCACCCAGCTCTTGCTAAGCCTTAAGCATTGTAGCTAATCACCTAGTAACATTGAAAGACTCCTTTTATGGGGAATTCTCTACCATCAATGAACTCATTTTATGTAAATATTTAGCCAGGCAATAAACTGGACAGCCTATATCACTCAACATCAGTCTCCAAAGACCTTCCCAACTTACATACACAGCATCTTGGTAGAGCAATACATTTTGCATGTGTGACACGGTCAGCGATAAATACGCCAGGGTAGGTCAAACCCTCTTCGGTTCTCTGCTTTTAACTGTCTTGGGCTTTGTGTGTCTCTTTAATCAGTTGGATGATTTAGATAAACAACATGTATTAGTCTTTGTGAGTATAACATGGCTTGAACTTCTTCCAGATATTCATTACCATTTATCATCATCATAGTTGCTCTCCCTTGACCATAATTAAGATTAGAAATGTCCTTGAACCATTTAATGATATTCCAGAAGACTGGACAGCCTTTTCATGCCTTGATGAATTGCAATCACTCAGGAGAGGCCAATGAAATTGGATATCCTTTAATGTGCTCCATGAATTTAAGGAGTTTAGGCAAAGTACTGCTCTGAAATCACAACGATTTCACAAAATAAAAAAAAATGATGCACGACTTAAATAAAAATTGATGAATGAACTAGGATTTACTCTCTACTTTCAATGGCTATCATTTATTCATTCTCACTGCTTATCTGCAAATGTCCACTTTTTAAAACTTAGAGGTAGAATTTTTTTAAGATCAAGTTAAATGATTAAAGAATGTGTTTTCCCCAAGCAAACTGACTTTTAAATATTCAGATTGCTGGTAAGAAGAAGAAAAAAACGTTTAAAAAAATGACTGTGTAGAATGTATTTAAACTACATTAGAGTTGAGAAATAGTGATTTTTATTTTAAAGGCTCTTATAACTTCAAATGGCCCCAAGACGTAGAATATAACCACCAAATATCTGTGAATCATATTTCAACCTGTTTGAGTTCTGCAAACCATGTTCTAAGAGAAAGATTAGAAATATCATCTTGAGTGCAGCTGTGTAGTGGGGCGAGTTCTGTGTTTGGGAGCTTGGGGCAAAATATAAGCATTCAAATCGGGGCTCCACCACTTACCCTTAGGTCAAATTACTTACATGAACACCAATTTTTCCTTTCTTTCTCTATTCACTGATTATTTATTAAGCATCTATTATTTGTCTGGTATCATTTTGGGGGCACACCAGAAAACAAAACAGCATGTGAAGCTTATTGCCTATTGTAGGCCTTATTGACTGTGACTTTCTACGTCCCAGAATTGTTCTAGGAGTTAAGTAAGATAGCATGACAGCTAAAAAATTTCTCAACATATTTTTCGTTTGTTAATTTTCCATTGTTAATATTACGGTTAAACTATAACACAAAATTTGGAAGCAGGAGTAGCATACACTTCTTAAACAACATGCCTCCATAAACCCTATGAACTTTGATAAATGTCAATAGTTGTAAAGGGCCTTCAGGCCTTTTGTTCATAGGGTCGCTATGAGTTCTGCTTGACTCGAAGGCAATTAACAACAACAACATAACACAAAAATGCATGAATTTGGTTTTTTTATGAACTGGTCAAATGTACATGGTTAAATTTTGTGTTGTAGCATATAAATATTTGCTAACAAATATCAAAATGTGTTTATTGTTTGGTGCTTTAGACTAGATTCTCAAAAGGGGAAAAATTACTGAAGCATATATAGAGATATATAGAAATTAATAGGAAGCTCTGGTACTCTAATGGTTAAGGTGTTATGTTTCCAATCCAAAGTCAAGTGGTTTAAATTCCATAAGCCTGAGAGAAAGGTACCTCCCACGTGATTTACAGCCTCTGAAAGCCCACTGGAGGGTCAGTTATGGGTTGGCTTCAATGAATGGCAATGAGTTGAGTTGTTAGAGAGATTAATTTGCAGGAAATGGCTCACCCAGTTGTGGAGGCTGGCAAGTTGTGGCTCAGATGTCAAGCAGGATGCTCCTCTTGACTCAGGTGGTTGCAGAGGCTGAGAAAATAAAAAGCAGCTGGTCAGGTAGAAGGCTACAGGTTCACAAAGTTGTGGTGCCAGAAAAATCATCCAACCTGCAGATAACTTGGCATGCCACTCACTCACATCCCAAGATCCTGAGGGCTGGATGACAAGTTGGATGCAGGAGCCAGGAAAAATGAACTTTTCCAGAACATCCATATATATTACCTGTAGGCAACATGCCTAAGAAAACTCTCCTTACAACTCGTAGCTCCCATCTCAGCATAACATGAAGGATGATTACATAACATCTGTCAAACCACTGAGAATGATGGTCTGACCAAGTTGGCATGAAGTCTGAGCCACCACACTTGCCACACTTTCATATAGAGTGATAAAGTTAGTTGTCATTGCTGTTAGGTGCAGTAGAGACAGCCACAACCCCCCAACAGAACAAGCTACTCCCTGGTCCTGTGCCAGCTTCCTTATTGCTGCTGTGTGATATCATTGCTGGAGTCTCTATGTTAATGTATCCATTGAGGGTATTTGCCTTTTTTGCTGACCAGAAATATTCACCTTAATATTTAACACTGAAAAATTAATAAACAAAAAGACACTGAGAAATTTTTAGCTGTCACGCTCTCACTTAACTCCTAGAACAATTCTGGGAAGTTAAATGTCACAATCAGCAAGGCCTTTCATACTTTACCAAGAATGACGTCCTAGTCCAAGGGTTGACTCCTGCTGATCACATGTCCAAAGCACGGAAGAGGAAGTCGTGTTATCCTCTCAGCCAGAGAGTGGCCCGGCAGCACTTTGTTTTTTAAAATTAATTTTTTATATTACTCTAATTTATTTACAAAGTTTGAATACTTGGTTTTCACAAAAGATCCTTCCCATTTCCTTAACCCCACCCACCCACTGAATTGTGCAACCTTATGATTAATGCTCTACTCCCCATCTTCACCCCTCTGTTTCCACCCTTTCCCCACCTTGGAGCCTCATACTCATTCTCCAGTAATGGTTTTATACAATATTTGTCCTTGTGGACTGAGGTAGTTCACTCAGCATAATGCTCTCCATTTCTTCCCAAGTTAGATAGTAACTTACAAAATGATTGCCCCTGCATGCTGCGTAGTATTTTTTTTTTTGCGTAGTATTCCATTGTGTGAATGTACCACAACTTCTCAATCCATTCATTTATGGTTGGACATCTGGGCTGTTTCCATGTTCTTGCGATGGTGAATAATGCTGCTATGAATACTGGTGTACAACTTTCTGTTTGAGCCTCCATTCTCATTTTCTTGGGGTATATTCCAAGCAATAGAATACCTGGGTCATATGGAATTTCCACTTTCAGCTTTTTGAGGAAGTGCCAAACTGCCTTCCAGAGTGGTTGTACCATTGTA
>NW_006399900.1:3200238-3211882 GCF_000299155.1 Elephantulus edwardii
TCTCTTATTGCCCTGGCAGCACTTCTGAGACAGATGTGCTGTTCTTTTGGCACCCATGATACAGTAAACATCCTTTGTCAATACCACAATCCTGAGGCATTACTTACTCCTCAATCTTTCTTATTCATTGTCTAACTTCCACTTACGTATGAAGAGACTGAAATTATAGGCTGAGTCATGTGCGTCTTAGTCATTAATGTCATACACTTGCTTTATTTAGTACTTTAAAGAAGTCCTTGACACTGATTTAGCCACTGTACTATCCCATTTGATTTCTTGGCTGTATCTTCTCTGCTCATTGACTATGGATCCAAGTAAAATGAAGTCCTTGACAACTTCAAATTTGCCCCATGAATCATGAAATTGCTTATCAATTCAGTAGGAAGGATTTATTTTTTGTTTTCTCTACATCCTACAAACTGAAGAAAGTAATATTTGATCTTCTTCAGTCAGTGCTGAAAGTTTTCTCTTTCAGTAAACAAGATTATGTTATCTCCATATTGTAGGTTGCCTTTATATTGAGTCTTCTTTCTGTCCTGCTGCCAAATTCTTCTTCATATAGCCGAGTTTCTCAGAATATGCACACAGCATACAAATTAACTAAGGTGAAAAGATTCAACTCTGAATTACATCTTTCCTGATTTTAAACAATGCAGTATCTCTTATTTTTGTTAAAAGGGTATTTCTTAGTCAATATACAGATTCCACATGGGCACAATTAAGTCTTTTAGAATTATCATTCTTTGTGATGTTACCCATAATTTACAAATAACCATCCTGCTGAATGTCTTTGCCTAGTCAGTAAAACACAGGTAAGCATTTTTCTGTACTCTTTACTTTCAGCCAAGAACCATCTAATGTCAGCAATAAAATCCCTCCCTCCACACTTTCTTCTGAATCTGGCTTGAATTTCTAGCAGTTCTCTGATGATTTATTGCTACAAATATTTCTTTTTGAGGGTAGATTTATTAGAAAATTACACCTTCAAAGAGACGGAACTCATTCCCTGAAAGAAAGTATGAAGGGGAGGTCATTACAAATATTTTTAAACTAGGAAACTGGGTAAGGAGTTGCACTGCCATCCCAAAGGCATGTGGTTTGGATCCACCAGTTGTTCGAAGAGAGAAATAAGGGGAAACTCAACCTGTGAGATCTACAGCCTCTGAAAACCTATGGAGCTTCAGCTATGTTGTTGTTATGTGCTGTTGCCTACAATTCATACCAACTCAATGCATAATAGCTCTGAAATCTGTCCTTTCCTGAGCCAATCTCATTGCCCGTGTTACCACAGTCACTGAGTCAATCCGTCTCATTCAGGGTCTTCCTCTCCTGCGTTTTCCCTCCACCCTTCGAAGTGTGATGTCCTTTTCCAAGGACTGGTCATTCAAAGCAGCATGCCCAAAGTATGTGAGATGGAGCTTCAACATCCTCACCTCAAGAGAACAAGTTGGTTTTATTTTCTCTAGGACAGACCTATTTGTTCTCTTGGGAGTCCATGGTATATTCAGTACTTTTCTCCAGCATCACAAGTCAGAGGAATCAATTCTTCTTTTGATATCCTTGGTCATTATCCAACTCTCTGGTGCATTGCAAGTAATTGCAAAGATCATGGCCTGGATCAGGTGCACCCTAGTCTCTAGGTCTGTCCATTTACTGTACAGAGTGTGATGCCAAACATTGTGACACTGATGTGTCAGATGAGATATCAGAGACATCTGTGCACTTCAGCACTCTGGAGAGGTCCCTGACAACAGACTTTCCCCGTGCAATTTGTTTTGTTTTGTTTTGTTTTTATTTCCTGGCTGCAGGGACTGAGTGTTGATTGTAGACACAAGCAAACTGAAATTGTTGACAATCTCAATCTTTTCTCCATCTATCATGGGGCTGCCAACTGGTCAAGTGGTGAGAATCTATATTCTTACTTTGAGTTTTAATCTATATGGAAGACAGCAGTTCTTGACTCTCTGCAGCAGATCTTCAGGTCCTCCTCAGTTTCAGTGAGCAAGGTTGTGTCATCTGTGTAACTCAAGTTGTTGATGAATTTTTCTCCAATTCTGATGCCACATTCCTCCTTATAAAGACCAGCCTCCCAAATGAGCTGGTTTCGATTCAATGGCAACAAGTGAGTGACTTTTTTTCATTATCTTCCTTAAGATTTTACTTATGTATGATATGAATGATGTTGTTTAATAATTTCCTCATTCCATCTCATCACCTTTTTCTAGAATGAGCACAAATAAAGATTTCTTCCAGTCAATTGGTCAAGTAACCCTCTTCTAACTTTCTTGACATGGATGAGTAAGCTTGTAATGTTGCAACTACCTGTTGAAACATTTCAGCTGGTGTTTAGTCAATGCCTGAAGCCTTATTTCACTATCACCTTCAGAGCACAGTGGACATCTCCCGTCAATATCATTTGTTCTTGATCATATATTTCCTCCTGAAATGGTTCCATGTTGGTACAGTGACTCTGTATTCTTTTCATCTTTTGATACTTCCTGTACCATCCAATGGTTCTGCCCACAGAATCCTTCAGCATTTCAACAGTTGTTACTGTTAAGTGCCGTTGAGTCATAGACGACTCATAGTGAAAGACCTGAACACTTGTATAACTTTCATTGTTTCTCCAAGTTCATAGAGTTTCCATAGGCACGCTGTTTCAGAAGTGGATGCCACTCCTGCTTCCAAGTTTGTTTTAATGGTGGAGCTCTCCACCAAACACTGTCCACCATGGTAACGTGGTAACCGTTATCTCATCTGACACATCAGTGTCACAATGTTTGGCATCACACTCTGTACAGTAAATGGACAGACCAGTGTTATACCACTTAGAAGAATGTTTGACCAAAAACAATTAAAACCAGCAACCCACAAAAAACAGGCCCATGGCCGCAAGCCCTCAGGCCCAAATGCCCTTTTAACTAGGAGGCTGAATACAATCAACTTACAGCCAATGGCCAGTAAACAATGACCGAGAGTCTTATCAGAAGCAAAAATCAAAACCTCTGGAGAGTCAGACTGCTTCAGAATGTTCCCCAACAGGATTCTAAACCCTTGCTGGTCAGCACTGCAACTAGAGGCTGAAATTTTTCTCCAATTATTTCAGCTTTGAGAAATGTCAAGCATGTTCTTCCCTTTGGGTGTTTTAAGTTTTGGAACACCTCAATCTAATCCTTTTTTTTTTATTTACTTCTCAAGCTGTCATTTGAAATCTTCTGTTTAGCTTCTTGCTTCTTATTTTCACTTTAGCTTCTCTATGTCCTAGAGAAATATTCAGTCTCTTTTGACATTCATTTTGTTCTTTTCTTTCTTTGTCTTGTTTTCCTTTCTTCATATACAATATTCTTGATTTCATCCCACAACTCATTTAGTCTTTGGCCATCAGTGTTGAAATGAATCAACTCCATTCTTGAGATTGTCTCTAAATCCAGGTGGGATATTCTTGAAGTTGTATCTTGACTCTTGTGTATTTTTAAAATTTTCTTCACCCTCAGCTTGAACATACTTATAAGGAATTGTGTTCTGTTTTATAACTGGACCCCAGTCTTATTCTTACTGATGATATTGAGCTTCTCTCTCATCTTTTTCCATTGATGTAGTCAGTTTGATCTCCATGGATCTGACAAAGTCCACATTTATAGTTATTGGGAAATTTTTTTAGTTATTTACAATTAATAAGTACTCGTTGTGTACCCTCAATCAGCAGTAATTATCAGTGCATCTTGATAGAATAACTGATCAATTTCAGCCCTAAACCCTGCCAATCTTACTGCCTCTGACACATCTATCCCCATTTACCCCAGTGACAGAATCAATCCATCTCATCAAGGGTCTTCCTCTCCTGCTCTCCCTATCCCCTCCCAAGCATGATGTCCCTCTCCAAGGACTGATCCCACCTTGCAACATGTCCAAAGTATGTCAGACGAAGCTTCAGAATCCTTGCCTCCAAGGAGCAGCCTGGTTTCACCCTTTCCAGAACAAACTTGTTTGTTCTCCTAGCAGCCTAAAGTATATTCAATAATCTTCTCCAGCACCACAGCTCAAAGGCATCAACTCTTCTTCTATCGTCCCTAGTCATTGTCCAGCTCTCTGATGCATAGCAATGAATAGCAAAGACCATGGCCTGGATCAGGCACATCTTAGTCTCCAGACTGACATCCTTGCTCTTCAGTACTTTGGAGAGGCCTCTGACAGCTGACTTTCCCAATGGAATTCATCTTTGAATTTCCTGACTGCTGGTACCAAGAGTGTTGGTTGTAGAGACAAGCAAACTGAAGCTGTCAATAACCTCAATCTCTTCACCATCTATCATGATGCTCACAAGAAGTCAGCCCTGGAGCAGAAGTTCAAAACTCCTGTAATCAAGAGATACTGCCCTCAGAGGAAGAAACTAGCAGCGGCTTGAGGCGTTAGGAATCACAGAAGCCCAGAAAGACTGACATAGAGACCATCAAATTAAGGGCTGGAAAGGGGAGATTGATGTTAAATGGAGAAGGTGTGAGTAGATGTAAATGCTGATGGAGCAGGGAACGGGGTGTCTCAAAACACAGCTGGCAAGGGTGGGGACAACACGGAATCTATTGGTTTTTTCTACTACTGGGAAATATCTTTAATCTGCTCTTCTCTGTAAAATGCTGTCTGTCAGATAATGTTCTAAATCTGAGCAATCAAATTAAGACAGGCTAGGTAGAAAGATTGGCCATCCACTTCCGAAACAGCAGGCCTTTGAAAACCCTATGTACAACAGAGCACACTTAGATTATTAGATATGGTAACTGAGACTGAACCCTCAAGTATGGAAACACATAGGAGTAGCAACAGCTGTAAGCAGACACTAGTGATTGGAATATGGTTGTAGGGAAATTGGATCTTGTTAAGAAGGAAATGGAATGCATAAATACTGACATAATAGGTATTGGTGAAATGAGATGGACTGACATGGGGCATTTTTGAGTCAGACAATCATATGATCTACTATGGTAGAGACGAAAAATTGAGGAAAAATGAGCTTGCTTTCATAGTAAAAAAAGTAATTTCTAGATCCATCTTGAAATACAATGTTGTGAGTGACAGGATAATATCCATATGCATACAAGGAAGTCAAAAGAAGATCATCAAATCCAAACTCAGGAGAGTCAAGAAAATAAGTGATATATCTGATTTCCAAATAAATGATTTTGCACACACTCCTGGAAAGACAGAGTAGGTATCTTTTTCTCTAGTTCTACTAAGCGCAACTAAGAACACTACTTAGTATTCATAAAACAAACATAAGAAGGCCTTGAAGGGTGGAGAAAAGAGGTAGACCAGGTAGAGACCTCAGGACTTGAGACAGACCAGGTGTGAACCTTCTGAGCCTTCCTCGTGTCTTTCTCATCCCAAACTCAGCATGAAAAGAGCCAGTAATGTCAATTGTGGACACAAAATAAACTCTCTTAAAAGACTGTCCCACTAGCTAGTGGATTAGGAGAAAGGCAGCTCTTTAAACAGAAAAATATTTTTTGACAAAACAGCTTTATTCTAGCTAAACACCATTTTTTATAAAGAAAGAGAAAAGGTGAGGTCCTACTCATCGATCTCCATCAAAGGCCCTTGGAAGCCTATACTGTCACCCTTGTCAGATTAAAACAGACATCCTAAACCCCTACTAGTGTGGTTTCAGAGAAAGCCTAGTGAGGTACTCAATCTCCTCCAGGACGTGCAGGAATCTCCTTCTACTCCCAATTGAACCTGTGCCAACAGGGGCAAGCAGGAGCCTGGGCTCCTACTCCACTGAGCAGAAGGGAGGAGCTGACCCCTTGTGAATGTCAAAGCACACAAATGAGGAACCTTCACTCTCACGTGGCAGAGGAGACAGTATTGTCTCCGTGAGAGTAGAAGCAGAGGAAATAAAATGAATTATAGGCTTGAAAGAGACTTTATCTGATGATACTAAAAATGTCCAAGTTTCAGTTATAAAATAATCTCTCTTATGAAAAACTAGGACTATTTCAACCTATCTTTTGATTGGCAAAAGACAATCGTCTGATAAGCTTGAACCAAGATCACAGTGATGTTAAAATTATGTGACTAAAAGTACTTCACTGTGCAATGATAACATAATTGAAACAATTGTTATGAGTCATCAAGTTGCCTGCGACTCATAGCAACCCTATGTGCAACAGCTCTGAACCCTGCTCTATCCTGTGTCAACTTTAATATCTCAGACCAACCCGCCCCCATTACCTCAGTTTCTGAGTCAATCCATCTCATGGACTGTCTTCCTCTCCTGCACTGTCCCTCCACCCTCCCAAGCATAATGTCCATTTCCAAGGACTTCTCCTCCTTGCAACATGCCCAAATTATGTCAGGTGGAGCTTCAGAATCCTTGCCTTCAAGAAGCAGCCTGGTTTCACCCACTCTAGGATGAACCTGTTTGTTCTCCTAGCAGTCCATGGAATATGCAATATTCTTATCCAGCACCACAGCTCAGCGGTATCAACTCTCCTTCTATCATAGCTAATCATTGTCCAGCTTTCTGATGTACAACACGCAATTGCAAAGACCATGGCCTGGATGAAGTGCATCTTAGTCTCTGGACTGACATAATTGCTCTTCAGTACTCTGGAGATGTTCCTGACAGCAGACTTTCTCAATGCAATTCTTTCAATTTCCTGGCTGCTGGGACCAAGTGTGTTGACTGTGGAGCCAAGCAAACTGAAGCTGTTAACTTGCTTCCCTGTTAAACTTTGCCAATCTTACTAGAGTGAGATGATACCTCATTGTCATTTTGATTTGTATCTCTCTTATTGCCAGTATAACCAAAACAGCATGGTACTGGTACAATGACAGGCACATAGACCAATGGAACAGAATTGAGAACCCAGAAATAGACCCAGCTATCTATGGTCAACTGAAGGAAATCAAAGCTATCAAATGGGGAAATGATAACCTCTTCAACAAATGGTGCTGGCAAAAGTGGACTTCCACTAGCAGAAAACTGAAACAGGATCCAC
This sequence comes from Elephantulus edwardii, assembly GCF_000299155.1. Classification (NCBI taxonomy): domain Eukaryota; kingdom Metazoa; phylum Chordata; class Mammalia; order Macroscelidea; family Macroscelididae; genus Elephantulus; species Elephantulus edwardii. The sequence continues at coordinate 3,207,234 of NW_006399900.1, forward strand.
ATCTCACTCCATACACAAAATTCAACTCAAGGTGGATCAGAGACCTGGGAATAAAGCCTAGAACCATAATGTTCATAAGAGACAAACTGGGATCAAGCTTAGAAGTGCTAGTCTAAATCAAACCCACAATGAGCTACCATCTCACTCCAGTAAGAGTGGCAAAGTTGAACAGGGCAGCAAGTAATAGATGTTGGAGAGGATGTGGCAAGAAAGGAACTCTTATACATTGTTGATGGGATTGTAAAATAGCGCAGCCATTCTGGAAGGTAGTTTGGCGCTTCCTCAAAAAGGTGAACATAGAAATTCCATATGACCCAGCTATTCCACTACTTGAAATATACCCTGAGAATATGAGAACTAAGGAACAGAGATTTGTACACCAATGTTCATAGCAGCATTATTCACCATCACAAGAACATGGAAACTGCCCAAATGTCTAACCACAAATGAATGCATTGAGAAATTATGATACATTCACATAATGGAATACTATGCAGCAAGCAGGAGCAACTTTAATAATTTATAACATTGTTTTATATATATATATATCTTTTAATAATTAATAACTTTGTCAATTATTACCTAACTTGAGAGGGATTGGAGAGCATTATGCTATGTGAACTCAGTCCCACAAGAATAAATATTGCATAAAACTGTTATTGTAGAAGCAGTATAAGGATCCAGGATGGATGGGAGAGGCTGGAAACAGAAGGATGTGAATATGCAGGGCGAATGGGGAGATTAATCATTGGATTGTACAATTTGATGAAGGTGTGTGTGTGAGGAAAATTGAAAGAATTTGTTCAAATTTGTATTAGAATTTGTAAATAGTGGGGGGAAAAGTCAGCTTGGGGAGGGGGATGGGAGGGAGAGGGAGTAAAATGTGTAACAATGAATGAATGAATGAATGAAAATCTAACTATTCCATAAACTTTTGTCAAAATAACAATTAAAAAGAAAAATTATTCAGAGGAAAAAAAAGAAGTGCTAGTCTAAGATATAAGAAGAATGCCAAATACAATCAGAAGTGCACAATCTAAAGAGGATAAAATTGATGCATGGGACAATCTAAAGATTAAATCCCCATGCCCATAAAAAACTTTTTCCAACAGGGTGAAAAGAAAACCTACACACTGGGAACAAATATTTGTTAATATCAGCTCTCACAAGAGTCTTATAACAAAAGTTTACAGAATACTCCTGGACTTCCACAAGAAAAAAATCTGATAACTCAATTACAAAATGAGCAAGACATGTAAAGAATTTTCACAGAGGAAGCTATTTGAATGGCAAGCAGACACATGAAGAAATGCTCAAAATCATCCTTCCTGTTACTAAACCATGCAGTGTTCCCTTGCTCTGTTCTGACCACTGCCTCCTAGTTCAAGTATAGGTTTCACATAAGCACAATCAAATATGCTGGGATTCCCATCCTCAGAGGCGGCCACAGTTTGTTGTGATCCACACAGTCAAATGCTTTTGCATAGTCAATGAAACACAAATAGACATTCCTCTGGTACTCTCTGCTTTCAGACAAAATCCATCTAACATTAGCTATAATATCCCTAGTACCACGGCCTCTTCTAAACCCAGCCTGCACTTCTGGAATTTCTCTGCTGATGCGCTGGTCCAGTCTTTTTTGAATAATATTCAGTAGAATCTTGCTTGCATGTGATATTAATTGGAAAAGAAAAAATGTAATGTCTCTATAAAGTAATGGAAGATATAAGGAAACACTACTACAACAAAATACTAGAACTGCGAGACAGAATAAGAGAAATTAAATAATGCTTTAAGGTCAGTAAGACAGCATAGTACAATGTAATATAGTTCTTATATAAACTCTTTTGGGTTTGGCGTTTCTGAGGCTATAAATTTTTATAGGAGGAAATTTCCCACCTGCCCATCATCTCCTTGTTGCTGACCAAAGTCATGTATTTTCAATTACTTCATATTTGTGCAAAAGCTGGACAACTATTTAGGAAGTCTTAAAAAACTCTAATACCTTTGAACTGTGATACTGGTTAAGAATACTGAATGGACTATTTAAAACAAGAAAAACAAACACCAAATAAATCTATCTGAAAAGAAAGAGAATGTTTCTAGAGATGAGAATGAAGAGATTTCATCTCAGGTTCACCAGGCATGTGAGCGGGAGGCACCAGCTGCTGGAGAAGGAGATCATGCTGTGTAGAGGATCAGAGAAAAAGAGGAAGATCCCCAAGGAAATGGGTTGGCACAGTGTTTACAATAACAGACTCAAACAGAGCAACTGTTCTGCGGACCACCTAGGACTGGGCGTGGCTTCATTTTGTCATACATGGACTCTCTTGGAACTGTGATACAGTGATACTGCAGATAGGTTAACTACGAAAAAGACAGATTTTTATAAATCAAAGCTGAGAATGATCTGCTAGAAATAGTGAAGACTTTACTGTACCATGGTTTTGTTTTTCTGATTCTTGTTCATAAATAAAACATATTTCTTGAGTTTTTAAACTCACATAGTTTACCATTCACTCATTTAAAACTCACACCACAATAGCTTCTGGCATACGCACACTGTTGTGCATTTCTCTCATTTTCTAATTTCAAAATGTGTTTGCACACTTTACAGATTTTCTCATTTTGTTCCCTAATCTCTGTTAGTTTGTCTTCTCTATGTTCCTTGATTTCTGTGAATACCTTTAACAATTTTGTTTGAAAGTTTTCCATTTTCTTAATTAACCCCACTGAGCCAATTTCTACTTCATGGTTCCCTTTTAACTGGATCATCTTCTCTTAGTGACCAAGTTTTATAAGCTACGTTGGCCTAGTGGACAGAAAGCTATGCCATTAAGCCCAAAGTGGGTGATTTTAATCTGTGGCACTCAGGCCTGGTTTAAATTGTTTTTGGTCAAACATTCTTGTACGTGGTATAGCACTGGTCTGTACCTTGCTGCAAAGAGGTAACTCATGGTTGCTGTGATGCTAAACACTCTGACACAGATGTGTCAAATGTGATAATGGTCACCTATGGTGGACAGTGTTTGGTGGAGCTCCCAGATTAAAACAAGCTTGGAAGCAGAAGTGGCATCCACTTCCAAAATGGCTTGCCTCCAGAAACTCTACGAACAGTGCTCAGGTCTTTCATTCATAGGGTTGCTATGAATTATCTACTACTCGACGGCACTTAACGACAACAACAACAACAACAATCTTTTGTTGAATGTGTGACATTTTAATATTTTCTATAGTAACCTGAAATTTGGAATCTTTTAAGTGTTTGGAAAACTTTTTTTCTTTATCTCCACCTTCGTCCAGTAAGTTCGTCTGGAGAGTACTCTGACCCTTTGATTCTCTCAGCACTGACTTAACCATTTTGGTTACATATTTTTCCCTTCGACTGTGGCGGTGTCTCAGGTGTTTCCTTTGTTGATATAATGTTATATTTTTATCCCCACGGTGTTAGGCAATTTAGAAAGCTTTAAGTGTCTGGATAATGGCTCCTGGAATCACTCGTGAGTTTGCGAGCTCCTTCTCCACCATGGCTGACATCACTAAGATGTGAGCCTTCCTCTGTGGTTGATGCACTGAGGTGTGGTCTTTGTGAGGTGGCTGCAACTCTGGGGTGATACTTGTTTACATATGTCTGTGGGTTCGGAGTATGGCTTTTGCACTGTGGTTTGCTGTTGTGGTGAAGGACTTTCCCTGGATATAGGCAGAAGGGGCCTGGTTTGAGTCATGCGTCCTCCCCAACTCAGGTGATACTGAGAAGGTTGTCTATCCTGAACTGCTGAGACTCAAGGATAAAATAACTTATTTGGAAAAGGCAAGATCCAATAACATCACATCTATTCAACAACACGTTCAAATAGGGAGAAAAGAGAAAAGGGAATTCTAAAACAAGCTAATTAAAAATTATGAAGCCATAAAAGCAATAAGAGAAAAGAACAAAGACCATTAAATGAACTGTGGGACACAACTAAGAAATCTATCACTGCGATCTTGGGAATACCATAAGAACAAGGTGGTGAAAAAGAAAAAATTACGAGATAACGGCATAGAATGCCTCAGGCCTGATAAAGAGTTGAGAAAACTAGTGAACTCCAAGCAGAAACAATACAAAGAATTTTACACCAAGTGAGGTTGTAATAAAATTCTTAAAAAAAAAAAAAGAAAAGCTTAGAAGCAGCAAGAAAACAGCACAGCGTAACATATCAAGTGCAGATTTCTCCTCCGAAACTCTGAGCACCAGAGGAAAGTGGGCCAACACGTATAAACCATTGAAAAACAATCGTTTGCCAAGAATGCTTTGTCGAACAACACTGCCATTCAAAAACATAAGAGGAAAACCATTCTCGCATTCTCAAGTGAGCAGAACCTGTGGGAATTTGTTACTGCCAAACTTACTTTGTTAGTGTTACTTAAGAAAGCTTTTTAGACGTAATGTAAAGAACATTAAACAAATACTCCACTCTGCACAAGGAAAAGAAAAATGAGAGCGAGAGAGCAAGAGAGATAGAGAGCGAGAGAGAGACAGACGTGTTCTCCAGCAAAGTGAACAACATGGGCAATTACAAACACCAGGCATATGGTACTTCCAGGGAATAAACCTAGTAGTTCACAAATAATTTGACATGTTGTTGTTGTTATGTGCCGTCGAGTCG
>NW_006399900.1:3214477-3216166 GCF_000299155.1 Elephantulus edwardii
AAAAAAATAAAGAAGGCACTCTGGCAGTACAGTGATTAAACCTCCCAGCTGCAAACAGAAAGGTTAACACTACTTCCACCGGCTGCTCCGAGAGGAAGATGCAGCAGTCTCCTTCTACTAAGATTTGCAGCCCTGGACACTGTGGAGAAGCCCTGCTCTGAGCCACTGTGAGTCAAAATTGACACAGTGACAGTGGCTTTACTAACAAAAGTCTTAGAAAATAGATGAAGAAATGAAGAAGGAAAAATCTTTTTTAAAAACGTAACTCAAAACAGAAAAAGTAATTAAACAGACATTTTAAAAGGTATGGCAAATAGTAAGAAAAACCATCTGTTCTATTATTAGGACAAAAGACCTACTAAAATAGGACAAAAGACAAACTTATTTAACCTAGTTGTTTGTTTGGTTTTTTTTAAAAAAGTAGCTCCTTCTCTTTCAGTAATTAAGTGTAAGTAGTTTAAATTCTCCATTTGAAGATAAGAAGTGATCGTTACAGAAATTATGATATATCCTTACACTATGTACAAGAAACACAAATTAGGTCTAGACTAAAGATGAAAGGGTGGAAAAGAATATTTCATGCAACTAAATACCCAAAAGAGAGTTCTGGGGGCCTAGAGTCGTCAATGACTCAATGGCATTTAACGATCACACCACCAACATAGAGAGAGCTCTGTGGGCCTGGTGGATAGAAATTTAGGCTACCAAGTCATATGTGGGTGAATTTAATCTGTGGCCCTCAGGCCTTTTCATTGGTTTAGGTCAAGCACTCTTCTAAGTGCTATAGCACTGGTCTGTCTATTTGCTGTACAGAGGTAACTTGTAGTTGCTGTGAGGCTGAACACTGTGACACTGATGAGTCAAATGCAATAATGGTTACCGATGGTGGACAGTGTTTAGTGGAGCTCCCCGATTAAAACAAGCTTGGAAACAGGAGTGGCATTCACTTCTGAACTTCCAGAAACTCTATAAACTTGGAGAAACAATGTATGTTATACAAGTGTTCAGGTCTTTCATTCATAGGGTTGCTATGAGTCATTGATGATTTGATGGCACTTAACAACGACAACAGAGGTAAGATGGGCAATCTCTTCCCATGTGATTAACTGTGTCTGAACACTGCCAGAGAATCAGCCATGGATTGGTACTGATTCTAAGGTACACAACAACCACAGTGGTAAGAAGCTGGTTGCAATCTCAAAGCATGGGGTTCAGATCCATAAGCTGCTCTGCAGAAGGATGGGCAATCTCCTGTGCAATTTACTGCCTCTGCAAGCCAGCTGGAAGGTCAGCTATGAGTCATTTCCCATTTAACGGCATGTAACAACAAATATCCAAAAAGAATAGGGTGGTCGTACTGAGTTGAGATTTTAAAAAAATGTCAATAAAAATATTACAAGAGATTAATAATGCCACTATACAATAATAAAAGTGTCAATTCATCCAGAACACATATACTTACCAAGAGAGATCTTGATAAATAAAATAAGGAGCTTTGGTTGCTTAGTGGTAAGGAGTTGCACTTCCAACCCAAATACATGCCGTTCAAATTCATCAGATGCCTCACAAGAGTAGACAGACAATCTCCTCTAGACAGACAATCTCCTCTCCTTCCATTTATTGTCTCTGAAAAAAAAAAAACCCAGACTCTACTTCATGCTCTGCTGGAGAAGGAGGGGCAGTCTCCTT
>NW_006399900.1:3216502-3219231 GCF_000299155.1 Elephantulus edwardii
TAAGACAGTTGGTTTAATTACTATTGGAAAATGCTTGTCATTCCTCTGTAGCATCTGGTCCCCACTGGACCCTCATCATTTCCTTCACCTGCTCCCCCCACCGACCAAACTGTGCAGCTCTGCAACTGCATCCTGGCCCATCCTCACCCTTCTGCCCGCAACCCTCACCTCCTTGTACCCCCAATATGTTTTTCCCAAAAAAAAAAATTAAAAAAATAAAAAAAAAATCCTCTGGAGTGTTAGTCAGTCTCCACTTGATGGTACAACAACAACAACAGCAGCAGCAACAACAACAATATAGCAACGTTGCATCAAAAGATATGAAATAAACATAGACATAAAGAGTAATAACTCCTTAATAATTATTGGAGATTTCATCATATTACTTTCAATTCTGGACAGAATATCTAAACTAGACCTGATAACTATAGAGAACACTAAAAATAATACTTATTTTTATTATATGCTGTGTTTATATTTTGTTTTTATTATACTCATCATCAGAACAACACTTATTTTTCTCCTGTGCATTTGGACCATTTTCCAGAATAGAAAATATGTTGTTATTGTTGTTCTATACTGTCAAATAGCCTGTGACTCACTGCGACCTTAGGTACAGCAGCGCTAAACCCTTCTCTATCCCTTGCCAATCTTACTGTCTCTGACAAACCTATCCCCATTACCCCAGTCACTGAAGCAATCCATCTTATAGAGGGTCTTCCTCTCCTGCGCTGTCCCTCCACCCTCCCAAGCATGACATCCCTCTCCAAAGACTGGTCCCTCCTTGCAACATGTCCAAAGCTGCAGAATTCCAAGGAGCAGCCTGGCTTAACCCTCTCCAGGAAGCACTTATTTTGTTCACCTAGCAGTCCATGGTGTATTCAACACACTTCTCCAGCACCACAGCTCAAAGACATCAACTCTCCTTCTATCATCCGTAGTCACTGTCCAGCTTTCTGATGCAGAGGAAGTAATTGAAAAGACAATTATCAGGCAAACTTTAGTCTCCAGACTGACCTTGTTGTTCTTCAGTACTTTGAAGAGGTCTCTGACAGCAGACTTTCCCAATGCAATTCGTCTTTTAATTTCCTGGCTGCTGGTACCAAGAGTGTTGGCTGTGAATGTCAGCAATCTCAATCACTTCACCATTCATCATGATGCTGTCAATCGGCCCAGTGGTGAAAATCTTTGTTTTCTTGATGATAAGCTTCGTTCCATAAATACCAATTAAACTGAAAAATTGCAAGCTAAGTTGTAAAAGAAGCAAAGAAAGAAGATGCAGAAAACTGAAATAAGGAAGAAGAGTCTTTATAATTGATCCAATAGAAGTAAATAGTATCAGGATAATAGTAACAAGTGTACACCAATAAACTTGGTTCTATCCTGGCAACATATGAGCTACCTAAACTTACTGGAAGGAAACCAAACGTCAGAGGAGTCATAACAAATTACAGAAAAGAAACAATTTAAAAATCTCTAATAAAGTAAAACTCGACCAGACAGCTTCATTAAAAAATTTTACCAATCTTCTAAATAAGAATTGACACCAATTTTGTTCAAACATTTACAAAAAATGGAAAAATTAAGTAACACTTTCTAATTCTTTCTATGAAGCCAGGTAGCAAAGCCAGAGTTGTTATTCGCCTCCCAGTCAGAACAGACCCATAGATGACCCTCCAGTAGGTTTTCAGACGCAGTTACTTGCTCAGGAAGAAGACCACCCATCCTTCTCTTATGGAGCATCTGGTGGATTCAAACCATGTGCCTTTGAGATTATAGTGAAGTTTCTTACCTCTAAGCCACCAGCAAAGCCAGAAAGAAACAATAAAAACAGAAAATTAAAGACCAATAACTCTTTTAAATGTAGGTATCAAAAGTCTCAACAAAATGCAACAGAAACAGAATCCAACAGCTTATAAAACAATTATACATCATTATTTACAGGAATTTATTCCAGGGATGGAATGATAACTCAATATTAGAGAAAAATTCAGTGTAAAACACTAAATTAATAGAACTAAGAAAAAGGACCACATAATTCTCTCACATAATGCAGAAAAGGCATTTGATAAAATCAGTTCCCTTTCTTGATTAAAAGACAAACAGACAAGCCAACACTTATAACAAGTTAGGAACAAAAGAGAAGTACCATGATGAAGGGCACTGATGAAAAACTAATTACCAGCACTACAGAACGATTGAAAATTTTCTCCTTGAAAAATCAGGATAAGAATATCCTATTTCACCACTCTTACTCAACATTGCTTGGAAGTATCAGTCAGAGCAATAGGACAAAAAGAAATAAAAGGGATGCAGATTGAAAAAGAAGAGCTAAAAGCATCTCCTTTAACAGAAGAAACTATTCCCTAACTAAACAATTCCAAGGAATTCACCAAAAAGTGTCTAGAACTATTAGAGGAAGTTAGCAAAGCAGCAAGACAAACACCAACACACGAAAATTGGTTGGGGGATTTCTATACACCAGTAAAGAGAAATCTGAAAAGGAGATTAACAAATAACTCCAAAGACAATGTACAGAAATGATTGTATAAGACGAAATGGACATGAATGAAACAAATATATGAATAATTGTATAAAAGTGAATGATGGTATAATAAATTCTTAAAAAAAATTTAAAATAGGCAACGAGGAGGTAAAATTATCCCTCTATGCTGATGACATGATAGTATACTTAGAAAACCCTAAAGACTCAGCAAGAAAACTATTGG
>NW_006399900.1:3221767-3222538 GCF_000299155.1 Elephantulus edwardii
AAAAATAAAAAAGAGATCAAAAAAACACACACAAAAAATTTTAAAAATAACTCCATTTACAATAATATCTAAGTGATTAAAATATCTAAAATTTTCCAAGAACATAAGGGGATTATATCATGAAAATTATGAAACAAGGCTGAAATAACTTTTTTAAAGACCTAGGTAATTGGAAAGACAGGGATTGGGTCAGAAGTATCTTAGCTCTCAAAGTAACATTCTTGCTCTGTTGCACTTTAAAGAAAGAGGCCCTTAGCAGCAGAAACACCCCCTGCAATAAGTCACTTGATTTCTTTTCTTTTTTCTTTTTTTTTTTTAGTCTACAACTTTATTGCCTGGGTGCAGTTTCATAGTTTGTAGTTAATGTTGTTGCTGTTATGTGCCGTCAAGTTGCTTGTGACTCATAGCGACCTTATGTACAACAGCCCTAAACTCTTCTCTGTCCTGTGCCAATCGCACTGTCTCCAACACATCCATACCGATTACCCCAGTCAATGAATCAATCACCTCATTAGAGGGCCTTCCTCTCCTGCGCTGTCCCTCCTCCTTCCCAAGCATGATGACCCTCTCCAAGGACCGGTCCTTCCTTACAACATGTCCAAAGTATGTTAGATGGAGCCTCAGAATTCCTGCCTCCAGGGAGCTGCCCGGTTTAACCCTTTCCAGGATGAATCTGTTTGTTTTCTTGGCAGTCCATGGTACTCTCAACACTCTTCTCCAGCATCACAGCTCAAAGACATCAGTTCTCCTTCTATCCTCCTTAGTCATTGT